>NC_092422.1:1086572-1212311 GCF_036169615.1 Heliangelus exortis | reverse complement strand
TGGAAGGGGAAAGGTGCCCTGGGGGTGCTGGAAGGGTGCCCAGGAGCCACCAATGTCCCCTTAAACCATGAAAATCTTTTTCTGTGGCCACCTGCTGAGGGGAGGATGCTCTGAGATCCAAACCTGAGCCTCAGAGCTCTGGGAGGGAACCCCCACTCTCCTTTCCTCCACCCAAACTCCTGAAGGTGGAAAGAAAGCCCCAAGATGCCTTCAGCCCTTTTCTCACCCCCCTTCTCTTTCCCTTCTGTTTTTTAGGAGTTAAATATCTGCATCCTCTACAACATCTCCACATGGTCCCTAATGGATCCACCTCAGGAAGAAGCCTGGACTGAAAGAGAAAAAAAAAAAAAAAAAGCTGTAATCTTCCCTCATTTCCATCATCCCAAACACCATCCCTGCCATGGGACCATCCCTGCCATGTCCCCATCCCACTGCTTTGCCAGGGAAGAACCAGAGCTCCCTGGAAACATCTCCCAGCTTCCCACCTCCCATCCTTTGCAAGGCAAGAATTCCACTCAGAGGGACCTGGAGAGACTGGAGAGTTGGGCAGGGAGAAATTTCATGTGGAGTCTGACAGCTGGGAAAAAACCAACCCCAAAAACCAGAGAGGGTGGGGACTGGAGAGCAGAGAAGGGGAAAGGGCCCTGAGGGTGCTGGAAGGGTGCCCAGGAGCCACCAATGTCCCCCTAAACCATGAAAATCTTTTTTTGTGGCCACCTTCTGAGAGGAGGATGCTCTGAGATCCAACCCTGAGCCTCAGAGCTCTGGGAGGGAACCCCCACTCTCATTTCCTCCACCCAAACTCCTGAAGGTGGAAAGAAAGCCCCAAGATGCCTTCAGCCCTTTTCTCACCCCTCTTCTTTCCCTTCTGTTTTTTAGGAGTTAAATATCTGCATCATCTACAACATCTCCACATGGTCCCTCATGGATCCACCTCAGGAAGAAGCCTGGACTGAAAGAAAAAAAAAATATGTAATCTTCCCTCATTTCCATCATCCCAAATATTCTCTGCCATGGGACCATCCCTGCCATGTCCCCATCCCACTGCTTTGCCAGGGGGAGAACCAGAGCTCCCTGGAAACATCTCCCAGCTTCCCACCTCCCATCCTTTGCAAGGCAAGAATTCCACTCACAGGGACCTGGAGAGACTGGAGAGTTGGGCAGGGAGAAATTTCATGTGGAGTCTGACAGCTGGGAAAAAACCAACCCCAAAAACCAGGACAGGGTGGGGACTGGAGAGCAGAGAAGGGGAAAGGGCCTGGGGGTGCTGGAAGGGTGCCCAGAGCCACCAATGTCCCCCTAAACCATGAAAATCTTTTTCTGTGGCCACCTGCTGAGGGGAGGATGCTCTGAGATCCAAACCTGAGCCTCAGAGCTCTGGGAGGGAACCCCCACTCTCATTTCCTCCACCCAAACTCCTGAAGGTGGAAAGAAAGCCCAAGATGCCTTCAGCCCTTTTCTCAGCACCCTTCTTGTTAAGGAGTTAAATATCTGGATCCTCTACAACATCTCCACATGGTCCCTAATGGATCCACCTCAGGAAAAAGCCTGGACTGAAAGAGAAAAAAAAAAAAAAAAGCTGTAATCTTCCCTCATTTCCATCATCCCAAACACCATCCCTGCCATGGGACCATCCCTGCCACGTCCCCATCCCACTGCTTTGCCAGGGGAGAACCAGGAAACATCTCCCTGGAAACATCTCCCAGCTTCCCACCTCCCATCCTTTGCAAGGCAAGAATTCCACTCAGAGGGACCTGGAGAGACTGGAGAGTTGGGCAGGGAGAAATTTCATGTGGAGTCTGACAGCTGGGAAAAAACCAACCCCAAAAACCAGGAGAGGGGTGGGGACTGGAGAGCAGAGAAGGGGAAAGGGCCCTGAGGGTGCTGGAAGGGTGCCCAGGAGCCACCAATGTCCCCCTAAACCATGAAAATCTTTTTTTGTGGCCACCTTCTGAGAGGAGGATGCTCTGAGATCCAACCCTGAGCCTCAGAGCTCTGGGAGGGAACCCCCACTCTCATTTCCTCCACCCAAACTCCTGAAGGTGGAAAGAAAGCCCCAAGATGCCTTCAGCCCTTTTCTCACCCCTCTTCTTTCCCTTCTGTTTTTTAGGAGTTAAATATCTGCATCATCTACAACATCTCCACATGGTCCCTCATGGATCCACCTCAGGAAGAAGCCTGGACTGAAAGAAAAAAAAAAATATTGTAATCTTCCCTCATTTCCATCATCCCAAATATTCTCTGCCATGGGACCATCCCTGCCATGTCCCCATCCCACTGCTTTGCCAGGGGGAGAACCAGAGCTCCCTGGAAACATCTCCCAGCTTCCCACCTCCCATCCTTTGCAAGGCAAGAATTCCACTCACAGGGACCTGGAGAGACTGGAGAGTTGGGCAGGGAGAAATTTCATGTGGAGTCTGACAGCTGGGAAAAAACCAACCCCAAAAACCAGGACAGGGTGGGGACTGGAGAGCAGAGAAGGGGAAAGGGCCCTGGGGGTGCTGGAAGGGTGCCCAGAGCCACCAATGTCCCCCTAAACCATGAAAATCTTTTTCTGTGGCCACCTGCTGAGGGGAGGATGCTCTGAGATCCAACCCTGAGCCTCAGAGCTCTGGGAGGGAACCCCCACTCTCATTTCCTCCACCCAAACTCCTGAAGGTGGAAAGAAAGCCCCAAGATGCCTTCAGACCTTTTCTCACCACCCTTCTCTTTCCCTTCTGTTTTTTAGGAGTTAAATATCTGGATCCTCTACAACATCTCCACATGGTCCCTAATGGATCCACCTCAGGAAGAAGCCTGGACTGAAAGAGAAAAAAAAAAAAAAAGCTGTAATCTTCCCTCATTTCCACCATCCCAAATATTCTCTGCCATGTCCCCATCCCTGCCATGTCCCCATCCCACTGCTTTGCCGGGGGAGAACCAGAGCTCCCTGGAAACATCTCCCAGCTTCCCACCTCCCATCCTTTGCAAGGCAAGAATTCCACTCAGAGGGACCTGGAGAGACTGGAGAGTTGGGCAGGGAGAAATTTCATGTGGAGTCTGACAGCTGGGAAAAAACCAACCCCAAAAAACCAGGACAGGGTGGGGAGTGGAGAGCAGAGAAGGGGAAAGGGCCCTGGGGGTGCTGGAAGGATGCCCAGGAGCCACCAACGTGGCCAAGGAGGCCAATGGCACCTGGGGGGAATGAGAAGGGGGTGGTCAGTAGGTCCAGAGAGGTTCTGCTCCCCCTCTGTGCCCTGGGGAGGCCACATCTGGAATCTTGTGTCCAGTTCTGGGCCCCTCAGTTCCAGAAGGACAGGGAACTGCTGGAGAGAGTCCAGGGCAGAGGCACCAAGGGGATGGAGGGAGTGGAACATCTCCTGGTGAGGAAAGGCTGAGGGAGCTGAGGGGCTCTTGGAGAAGAGGAGAATGAGGGGTGAGCTCAGGAGTGTTTAGAAATATGGAAGGGGAGAGAGCAGGAGGATGGAGCCAGGAGCTTCTCAGGGATGTCCAGTGACAGGACAAGGGGCAATGGGTGCAAACTGGAGCACAGGAGGTTCCACATAAATATAAATATAAATATAAATATAAATATAAATATAAATATAAATATAAATATAAATATAAATATAAATATAAATATTAACACTAATGTTATTATTAATATTTATATAAATATTATAAATTATATGAATGATATAAATATAAATAGTATAAACATAAATAATATCAATTATATAAATATAAATAATATAAATATAAATATCAATATAAATAATATGATTAATATAAATATAACTATAAATATAAAATAACTATAAATATAAGTAATATAAATATAAATGTAAATATTAATATTAATATTAATGTGAATATTATAAATAATATAAATTATATTAACATAAAAATAGATATTAATATAAATAATATGAATAATATAAATATATAAATATATAAATATAAATATAAATATAAATATAAATATAAATATAAATATAAATAAAAATATTAACACTAATGTTAATATTAATATTAATATTTATATAAATATTGTAAATTATATGAATGATATAAATATGAATAGTATAAATATAAATATCAATTATACAAATGTAAATAATATTAATATAAATATAAATATTAATATAAATAATATGAATAATATAAATATAAATATAAATATAAATATAAATATAAATATAAATATAAATATAAATATAAATAATATAAATATTAATGTTAGTATTAATAAATAATATAAATAATATAAATTATTATAAATAATTATTATAAATATAAATATTAACATAAAAATAGATATTAATATAAATAATATGAATAATATAAATATATATAAATATATAAATATAAATAAAAATAATTATAAATATAAATATAAATATAAATATAAATATAAATATAAATATAAAGAAGAATTTTTCCCTGTGAGGTGAGGGAGCCCTGGCCCAGGCTGCCCAGGGAGGTTGTGGAGTCTCCTTCTCTGGGACATTCAAACCCCCCCTGATGTGTCCCTGTGTCACCTGCTGGAGGTGACCCTGCTCTGGCAGGGGGGTTGCACTCAATGATCTTTTGGGATCCCTTCCAAGCCCTCACTTTCTGTGGTTCTGTGACCCCTCTCATGTCACCCCTCATTGCTCCCTGGGGTGGTATTTCTGCTCTTTTTAAATTTTTTTTTTTTTTTTTTTTTGTCATTTTTGGGTTTGTTTTCCAGTTCCCTCCTTCTTGGAACCAACCTGTTCACCTCTCCTCTCTTCTGTCCCGTGAAGAACCCATGAAAATTTTCAGCCCCATGAAAACCCTGCTGCCATTTCATGCAGGGAATTTTTATTTATTTCTTTTCACTCTCATTTTGCTCTCAGGGAGACAAAATCACTGCTGGCCTGGGGCCAAGCTCAGGAAAACACAGTGGAAAACCTCCAGGAAGAGTTTATCCCAAACTTTGGGCACAAAGCTGCAGGGGGGGCAGCACCCGGATACTGGGAAAAACCCAGATTTCAACCCAAATCCAAATTTCAACCCAAACCCAAATTTGACCCAAATCCCATTTTCAGCACAAATCCAAAATTTCAACCCAAATCCAAACTTCAGGCTAAATCCAAATTTCAACCCAAACCCAAATTTCAGCCCAAATCCAAATTTTAGCCCAAATCCAAATTTCATCCCAAATCCAAATTTTACCCAAACCAAATTTAATTCCAAATTTCAACCCAAATCCAAATTTCAGCCCAAATCCAAATTCCAACCCAAAACCAAATTTAATTCCAAATTTTATTCCCAAATAAATTCCCAAATTTAATTCCCAAATTTTAACCCAAATCCAAATTTCATCCCAAATAAAAATTGAAGCCCAAACCCAAATTTCTTTCTAAATCCAAATTTCATCCAAAATCCAAATTTCAGCCTAAATCCAAATTTCAACCCAAATCCAAATTTGAGCACAAGTCCAATTTTCATCCCAAACCCAAATTTCATCCAAACCCAAATTTCAGGCTAAATCCAAATTTCAGTCCAAATTTCATCCCAAATCCAAATTTCATCCCAAATCCAAATTTCATCCTAAATCCAAATTCCAACCCAAAACCAAATTTAATTCCAAATTTCAACCCAAACCCAAATTTTAACCCAAATCCAAATTTCATCCCAAATAAAAATTGAAGCCCAAACCCAAATTTCTTTCTAAATCCAAATTTCATCCAAAATCCAAATTTCAGCCTAAATCCAAATTTCAACCCAAATCCAAATTTGAGCCCAAATCCAATTTTCATCCCAAACCCAAATTTCAGCCTCAATCCAAATTTCAATCCAAATTTCATCCCAAACCCGAGTTTCATCCCAAGCCCAAATTTCAGCCCAAGCCCAAATTTCATCCCAAATCCAAATTTCATCCAAATCCAATTTTCATCCTAAATCCAAATTTCACCCCAAATCCAATTTTCATCCTAAATCCAAATTTCACCCCAAATCCAAATTTTATCCCAAATCCATATTTCAGCCCAAATACAAATTTCAACCCAAACCCAAATTTCAGGCTAAATCCAAATTTCAGCCTAAATCCATATTTAAACCTAAATCCAAATTTCAACCTAAATCCAAATTTCAGCCCAAACCCAAATTCCAGCCTAAATCCAAATTTCAACCCAAATCCAAATTTCAACCCAAATCCAAATTTCAATCCAAAACACAAATTTCAACCCAAATCCAAATTTTAACCCTATCCCAAATTTTATTGAAAATCCAAATTTCAAGCTAAACCCAAATTTCACCCCAAATCCAAATTTTATCCCAAATCCAGATTTCAGCCCAAATCCAAATTTCAGCCCCAAACCCAAATTTCATCCCAAATCCAAATTTCAACCCAAATCGAAATTTCATCCCAAATCCAAATTTCAATCCAAAGTTTCATTCCCAAACCCAAATTTCATCCCAAGCCCTCCATGCTGCACTTTAACTCCTTTATAATCAACCTTGGTGCTCTGGATTCATTTAATTCCTTCTGCTCTTCCCCCTGGCAAAGCTGGCACTGGAGGGAGTGGAAAGGGGAAAAAAAACATTGGGAAAAGTTAAAAAAAAAAAAAAAAAAAAAAAAAAAGGGTTTTGGGGAGGCTCCGGGCTCCCATCAGGATTATCCCGATGGAATCACATCCCTGCCTCCTGCAGTGACCCCAGGTGAGCCCTCCCTGTGTCCATGGGGAGACAGAGATTCCTTCCTGGTCCTTATTTTATGGAAGCAGGGCATGAGGAGCTGGGTGATTTTCAGCCCTTGATCCCTCCCCCCCACTCACTCATTTTTATTTTTTTTTTTCCACCTTTTCCCCAAGATTCCCCAGCCCAGGATTTCCAAACCTTCCTGGAGATCCAAGGTCCATTGGGACAAGGAGCTCCCCCCCCAGAGGGAATTTCCAGCCCCACTCTGCACCCCCAGCTCCAAGGAAAAGGGGTTGGACCTGGATTTTTAGCCCTTGATCCCTCCCCCAATAACTCACTTTTTTTTTCTTTTTTTTTTCCACCTTTTCCCCAACATTCCCCAGCCCAGGATTTCCAAACCTTCCTGGAGATCCAAGGTCCATTGGGACGAGGAGCTCCCCCCCCAGAGGGAATTTTCAGCCCCACTCTGCACCCCCAGCTCCAAGGAAAAGGGGGGGACCTGGATTTTTAGCTCTTGATCCCTCCCCCCAATAACTCACCTTTTTTTTCTTTTTTTTTCCACCTTTTCCCCAACATTCCTCAGCCCAGGATTTCCAAACCTTCCTGGAGATCCAAGGTTCATTGGGACGAGGAGCTCCCCCCCCAGAGGGAATTTTCAGCCCCACTCTGCACCCTCAACTCCAAGGAAAAGGGGGGGACCTGGATTTTCAGCCCTTGATCCCTCCCCCCAGTAATTCACTTTTTTTTTCTTTTTTTTTCCACCTTTTCCCCAACATTCCCCAGCCCAGGATTTCCAAACCTTCCTGGAGATCCAAGGTTCATTGGGACGAGGAGCTCCCCCCCCAGAGGTGATTTCCAGCCCCACTCTGCACCCCCAGCTCCAAGGAAAAGGGGAGACCTGGATTTTTAGCCCATGATCCCTCCCCCCAATAACTCACTCATTTTTATTTTTTTTTCCACCTTTTCCCCAACATTCCCCAGCCCAGGATTTCCAAACCTTCCTGGAGATCCAAGGTCTGCACCTCCCCTGGCTGCCAGCAGGGCACAGGGATTCATCCCAACCTCTCTTCCTCTCCAAATCTCCATGATTTTGGGATTTTTTTTTCTCCTCCCAACAGGTTTGCCAAGCCTGGGATGCCTCGAGCAGGTTGAAGGTCCCCAGCAGAACTCCAGAAGCTTTTCCAACCCTGCACCTGTGGCTTTCAGCTCATCTGGTTCTGGACCTGACAAGAATTTTGCTTTTTTTCTCCATCAGGACCCAGGTCAGATGTTGATTTTTAACTCAGGGGATTTAACCTTGCTCAGAAATTGCATCTTGGCTGCTTAAAATTCAGCTTATTCCTCATCCTGAACCCCACTGGTGCTGTGATCCCAGTGCTCACTCCAGAAAGGTCCCACTGTGGTATTAAAACTCCTCCTCAGAGCTCTGCAGGAGGATCCTGCACCCCCCCAGCATCTCAGCTCCCCCCCCAGGCTGGGGCAGAGCCCTGGGCACCCCCTCCCTGCTCTGGAAGTGGCTTTGGGGCTCCCATTGGGATCCAGAGCCCCCATGAGGGGATTTCCAGCCCCACTCTGCACCCCCAGCTTCAAGGAAAAGGGGGAGACCTGGATTTTTAGCACATGATCCCTCCCCCCACTCACTCTTTTTTTTTTCCACCTTTTCCCCAACATTCCCAGCCCAGGATTTCCAAACCTTCCTGGACATCCAAGGTCCATTGGACGAGGAGCCCCCTCCAGAGGGGATTTCCAGCCCCACACCCCCAGCTCCAAGGAAAAGGGGAGACCTGGATTTTCAGCACTTGATCCCTCCCCCCAATAACTCACTTTTTTTTTCTTTTTTTTCCACGTTTTCCCCAACATTCCCCAGCCCAGGATTTCCAAACCTTCCTGGAGATCCAAGGTCCATTGGGACCAAGACTCCTCACCAGAGGGATTTCCAGCCCCACAGCCCCAGCTCCAAGAAAAGGGGGAGACCTGGGTTTTCAGCACTTGATCCCTCCCCCCAATAACTCACTTTTTTTTTCTTTTTTTTTCCACGTTTTCCCCAACATTCCCCAGCCCAGGATTTCCAAACCTTCCTGGAGATCCAAGGTCCATTGGGATGAGGAGCCCCCCAGAGGGGATTTCCAGCCCCATTCTACACCCCCAGCTCCAAGGAAAAGGGGGAGACCTGGATTTTTGGCCCTTGATCCCTCCCCCCAATAACTCACATTTTTTTTCTCCACCTTTTCCCCAACATTCCCCAGCCCAGGATTTCCAAACCTTCCTGGAGATCCAAGGTTCATTGGGACGAGGAGCTCCCCCCCAGAGGGAATTTTCAGCCCCACTCTGCACCCTCAACTCCAAGGAAAAGGGGGGGACCTGGATTTTCAGCCCTTGATCCCTCCCCCCAGTAATTCACTTTTTTTTTCTTTTTTTTTCCACCTTTTCCCCAACATTCCCCAGCCCACGATTTCAAACTTCCTGGAGATCCAAGGTCCATTGGGACGAGGAGCTCCCCCCCCAGAGGTGATTTCCAGCCCCACTCTGCACCCCCAGCTCCAAGGAAAAGGGGAGACCTGGATTTTTAGCCCATGATCCCTCCCCCCAATAACTCACTCATCTTTTATTTTTTTTTCCACCTTTTCCCCAACATTCCCCAGCCCACAATTTCCAAACCTTCCTGGAGATCCAAGGTCTGCACCTCCCCTGGCTGCCAGCAGGGCACAGGGACTCATCCCAACCTCTCTTCCTCTCCAAATCTCCATGATTTTGGGGATTTTTTTTCTCCTCCCAACAGGTTTGCCAAGCCTGGGATGCCTCGAGCAGGTTGAAGGTCCCCAGCAGAACTCCAGAAGCTTTTCCAGCCCTGCACCTGTGGCTTCAGCTCATCTGGTTCTGGACCTGACAAGAATTTTGCTTTTTTCTCCATCAGGACCCAGGTCAGATGTTGATTTTTACTCAGGGGATTTAACCTTGCTCAGAAATTGCATCTTGGCTGCTTAAAATTCAGCTTATTCCTCATCCTGAACCCCACTGGTGCTGTGATCCCAGTGCTCACTCCAGAAAGGTCCCACTGTGGTATTAAAACTCCTCCTCAGAGCTCTGGAGGAGGATCCTGCACCCCCCCAGCATCTCAGCTCCCCCCCCAGGCTGGGGCAGAGGCCCTGGGCACCCCCTCCCTGCTCTGGAAGTGGCTTTGGGGCTCCCATTGGGATCCAGAGCCCCCATGAGGGGATTTCCAGCCCCACTCTGCACCCCCAGCTCCAAGGAAAAGGAGGGGACCTGGATTTTCAGCACTTGATCCCTCCCCCCACTCACTCTTTTTTTTTTTCCACCTTTTCCCCAACATTCCCCAGCCAGGATTTCCAAACCTTCCTGGAGATCCAAGGTCCATTGGGATCAAGGGTCCTCACCAGAGGGGATTTCCAGCCCCACTCTGCACCCCCAGCTCCAAGGAAAAGGGGGGGACCTGGATTTTTAGCACTTGATCCCTCCCCACCAATAACTCACTTTTTTGTTTCCACCTTTCCCCAACATTCCTCAGCTCACAATTTCCAAACCTTCCTGGAGATCCAAGGTTCATTGGGACAAGGAGCCCCCTCCAGAGGGGATTTCCAGCCCCACAGCCCCAGCTCCAAGGAAAAGGGGGGAGACCTGGATTTTTAGCACGTGATCCCTCCCCCTACTCACTCACTTTTTTTTTCTTTTTTTTCCACCTTTTCCCCAACATTCCCCAGCTTACAATTTCCAAACCTTCCTGGAGATCCAAGGTCCATTGGGATGAGGAGCTCCCCCCCAGAGGGGATTTCCAGCCCACTCTGCACCCCCAGCTCCAAGGAAAAGGGGAGACCTGGATTTTTGGCCCTTGATCCCTCCCCCCACTCACTCATTTTATTTTTTTTTTTCACCTTTTTCCCCAACATTCCCCAGCCCAGGATTTCCAAACCTTCCTGGAGATCCAAGGTTCATTGGGGACCAAGGCTCCTCCCAGAGGGGATTTCCAGCCCCACAGCCCCAGCTCCAAGGAAAAGGGGAGACCTGGATTTTTGGCCCTTGATCCCTCCCCCCAATAACTCACATTTTTTTTTCCACATTTTCCCCAACATTCCCCAGCCCAGGATTTCCAAACCTTCCTGGAGATCCAAGGTCCATTGGGACGAGGAGCTCCCCCCCAGAGGGAATTTTCAGCCCCACAGCCCCAGCTCCAAGGAAAAGGGGGGGACCTGGATTTTCAGCACTTGATCCCTCCCCCAATAACTCACTTTTTTTTTCTTTTTTTCCCACCTTTTCCCCAACATTCCCCAGCTCACGATTTCCAAACCTTCCTGGAGATCCAAGGTTCATTGGGACGAGGAGCTCCCCCCCCAGAGGGGATTTCCAGCCCCACTCTGCACCCCCAGCTCCAAGGAAAAGGGGGGCCCTGGATCCAGCCCCCCCAGTGGGTCAGAGCTGATGAGCCAGGGGCATCACCCGATTGTTTGGGTTGGAAAAAACCTTTAAGATGGAGTCCAAGTGTTAACAGTGCCCGTGCTGGATCATTATTAATCATTATTAATCATTATTATTTAATCATTATTAATCATTATTAATCGTTAATGATCATAATTAACGTTTGGATTTCATCTAAATGGCCTTTTCCAACCCAAATTCTTTGCTCATTTTCTCACTGGTGCCACCAGCACCGGGCACTTTTAAATTTATTTTTATTTTTATTTCTATTTTTATTTATATTTTTATTTCTATTTTTTTATTTATTTTTATTTCTATTTTTATTTTTATTTTTATTTTTATTTTTATTTTTATTTTTATTTTTATTTTTTTTAGGGGGGTCGGGGATAAATTGCTAAAAAAAAACCCAAAACAACAAAAAAAACCCCGACGTTTTCCCTCTGCCCAGCACCTGAGGATGCTCGGAACCAGTCCAGCCCAGCCCTGGCGGTACCGGACTCCAGCCCTGGCGGTACCGGACTACAGCTCCCGGCGGGCCGTGCGGGCAGGCAGCGGGCAGGGCCGGGCAGAGGAGCGCAGCGCTGCCCGCAGAAGGGACCAACAGAACCGGCTCCTCCCGGAGAGCTCCGCCGAACCGAACCGGGCGGTGAGACTGCCCCGGCATGGGGGGCATCGGGATGGGGAGTAGGGGGGATGTAGGGAACAGGAAGGGGGGTAATGGGGTGGGGGTAATGGGATGGGGGGCAACGGGATGGGGGTAACGGGATGGTGGGCACCGGGATGGGGGTAATGGGGTGGGGAGTAGGGGGCATGTAGGGAACAAGGAGGGGGGGTAATGGGATGGGGGGCACCAGGGGGTGGGGGTAATGGGATGGGGAGTAGGGGGGATGTAGGGAACAGGGATGGGGGTAATGGGGTGGGGATAATGGGATGGGGGGCAACGGGATGGGGGTAACGGGATGGGGGACACCAGGGGGTGGGGGTAACGGGATGGGAGGCACCAGGGGGTGGGGGTAACGGGATGGGAGGCACCAGGGATGGGGTAAAAGGGGGTGGGGGCAACGGGATGGGGGGCACCAGGGAGCAGGGGTCACCAGGGGATAGGGGTAAGAGGATGGGGGTAACAGGGATGGGGGGAATCAGGAGATGGGGATAATGAGATGGGGGGTAAGGGGATGGGGGGCACCCGGGAGCAGGGGTCACCATGGGATGGGGGAAATGGGATGGGGGTCACAGGGATGGGGGTCACCAGGGGATAGGGATAACAGGATGGGGGTCATCAGGAGATGGGGGGCACCAGGGGATGGGGGTAATAGGGTGGGGGGTAACAGGGGGTGGGGGCAACGGGATGGGGGTCACCAGGGAGCAGGGGTCAGCAGGAGACAGGGGTAATGGGATGGGGGTAGCAGGGGGTGGGGGTGACAGGATGGGGGGTAACAGGGATGGGGTCACCAGGGGATGGGGGTAACAGGGATGGGGGGTAACAGGGATGGGGTCACCAGGGGATGGGGATAACAGGATGGGGGGCACCCGGGGGTGGGGGAAATGGGATGGGGGACACCAGGGAGCAGGGATCACCAGGAAATAGGGGTAATGGGATGGGGGTAGCAGGGGGTGGGGGTAACGGGATGGGGATCACCAGGGGATAGGGGTAACAGGATGGGGGGTAACAGGGATGGGGTCACCAGGGGATGGGGGTAATGGGAGGGGGATAACAGGGATGGGGTCACCAGGGGATGGGAGGTACTGGGGGATGGGGGTACCAGGGATTTGGGGAGCAGGGATGGGGAGGTATCAGGGGGTGTGGGATACCAGGATGGGAGTAGCAGGAGCTGGGGGGCACCAGGGGGATGGGAGCATCAGGGATGAGGCTGCCAGGGGATGGGAGGTACTGGGGGATGGGGATCCCAGGGGGCTGCAGTCCTGAGGGATATTGGGGACCAGAGAGATGCAGCAAGGGGGTGCCCCAGAACGTGGGTATGGAATTTTGGGGGGGGGGGGGGGGGGAGAGAAATGCCAAGGGCTGTGGGACCAGATGTGAGTAGGGGAGGATCATGGAATATTTTGAGTTGGGATCTCCAGGATCACCCCAGAGGCTGTGGGGGAACAGAGGGGGTGAGGGTGCCCAGGGGCTGTGTCTCCTGGGGGGTGCAGCTCCCAGGGCAACGTGGGTGCCAGGGAGATTGTGGGTGCTGGGGCAACGTGGGTTACCAGGGTGGGTGCTGGGACACCAGTGGGATGGGGACACCCAGGAATTTGGGCAGTGGGTGACAGAGGACCCACAGCACCCACTGCCTGCTGAGGGGCTGTGCCACCGAGACCAGGGGGGACCCACCCAGGAGGTCCTGGAGGTGCTGAGTCCCCACTGTGGGGTTGATGGGTGGAAGGGGGGAGCCTGTGGCACAGCTCCTGCCTGGTCCTGAGTGGGTTGGCTCTGCCTGGGGACCTGGGGAGCCATTTCCTGGCCTCATTAAGGACCCGTTCCCACCCCAAGAGGGAAAACAAAAGGAGCGTGGCGGGTGTGGAAAGTTACCAGGGCTGTGGGGACTTGGTCCCTGTTGTCACCCGGGGCCTGGATTTCTCCACTTACCTCCACGGGATGATAATCCCTAAATCCCAAGGAGATTAAAGGCAGAAAGGAAGGTGGCTGAGGTTCCTCCTCCCTGCCCAACCGCCGCGTTTCCCCGATGACGAAATCCCCCGTCTAAGCCCGATTAACCCGCGCCATCGACTCATCCCCCCCCCCCCTTCCCCAATAAAAAGGGACAAGGAGGGTGATTCCCCATCCCACTCTTCTCCTGGAGCCACGGGGAGGTGAGAGCTGCCCAGGCAAGGCAGGAGGTGATATTTTAACCTCATTATTTACCCCTCACCAGCAGGTCCGGAAAACCCTCCCGCAACCATGGCGCTGGTGAAGAGCGGTTGGCTTTGGCGACAGAGTAAGTACAAGCCCTGAGCTTTCCACCTTGGGAGCTTTCTCCCCCCACTTTGCCCAAAATTAAAAAAAAAAACAAACAAACAAAAAACCCAAACCATGGTGAGGTTTTTTGGCTAGGGGATTCCAGGAGGAGGTGTTGGAGGGGGGGGAGGAAGGGGCCCTGAGCCGGGCGGTTAATCCACAGCGGTGAGGAGGTGGCAGCTGAGCTTTACGTAAGGGACAGGGACCTTCTGCCATGAAAACAGAGACACAGCTCCACCTCCGGGGCTGGATCCGCTCCCGTGTGCCCAGTGGGGTGGCTCCATGATGCCCTGATGGCTTTTTTTGGCAGCTCTTTTTCATTTCAAGCCACCTGGCCGGGCTGGATGCCAGACCCGGGTGCCCTGCGGGACTCTTGGAGAGGGCGGTGGGATCCGGCTGGAAATTCAGGGGATGGGCTTTGGGTCTCGGGTGGGTGCTGGGCAAATCCCCCCCAGGATCCTTCACCTCCTTCCCATCCCCCTCAGGCTCCATCCTGCGCCGTTGGAAGAGGAACTGGTTTGTCCTCTACCTGGATGGCAGCTTGGTTTACTATCACGACGAGACCCAACGCGACATGGACGGGAGGATCCACATCAAATTCAGCTGCAGGGATGTCAGGACTGGGCGTGAGTGCAGAGGTGAGAAACTCCCCCATGTCCCCAAACCCCTTGTCCCCAACTCCATCCTCTGTGGAACTCCTTTAAATGATGCTCTAGGATACCCCAAAAACCAGTCCAGGCTGCTCAGAGCCATGAGATGCTCAGAGGGTTGGGCACATCTGGAAGCCAGGCTGAGAGTTGGGATTGCTCAGCCTGGAGAAGAGGAGGCTCCAAGGAGACCTGAGAGCACCTTCCAGGGCCTGAAAGGGCTCCAGGGAAGCTGAGGAGAGACTTGTGAAAAGGGCATGGAGTGATGGGATGAAGGGCAATGGATTTAAATGTGGAAAGGGGAATTTAGGTGAGATCTGAGGAAGAAATTCTTTCCTGTGAGAGTGGTGAGACCATTCCCAGTGTTGTCCAGGGAAGCTGTGGCTGCCCCATCCCTGGCAGTGTCTCAGCCCAGGTTGGATGGGGCTTGGAGCAACCTGGGCTGTGGGAGGGGTCCCTGCACATCCAGGGGTTGGAACTGGAGGAGCTGGAAGGTCCCTTCCAACCCAACCCAACCCAGTCTGGGATTCTAAAAGAAGAGCCTTGTCCTGGGGAGCCCTTGGAGCATCTTCCAGTGCCTGAAGGGGCTCCAGGAAAGCTGGGGAGGGACTTTGGACAAGGGCCTGGAGGGATGGGATGAGGGGGAAGGGTTTCATACTGAAAGAGAGGAGATGGGGTTGAGATTTTAGGAAGAAATTCTTGAATTTGAGGGTGCTGAGCCCCTGTCCCAGGGTGCCCAAGGAAGCTGTGGCTGCCCCATCCCTGGCAGTGTCTCAGCCCAGGTTGGATGGGGCTTGGAGCAACCTGGGCTGTGGGAGGGGTCCCTGCACATCCAGGGGTTGGAACTGGAGGAGCTTTTGGGTCCCTTCCAACCCAAACCACTCCATCAAAATTCAGCCCCTTTACCCTCCAGCCAGCACCACGTTGTTCCCCATGAGACACAGATCAAATCATCTCTCCCACTGCTTTTCCCCGGGGAAAGAAGGCAGGAAGGAGGAACTCTCCTCCTGGTTTGTGCTTGTTCCAAACACAATCCCACGGGCCTGACTCATCCCACACAGTCTCACACAAACAAGGGGAACAAAAGCAGGAGCTCAGCTCAGCTCAGCCCCACACACAAAGCGCCTTTTCTTGGGCTGCGACGCCGGGATGCCAGGGTGGGAGCAACAAATCCCAAGGTTTCTCCTCACCAGAGGGTCCTGCCCAGCTCTGAGGGCACAACCCTTGTGGATTTACACTTTTTCTTCTTGCTGGAGCTCACAATCAAATTCCAGCAGTGAGGGTCTCGTGCTTCAGCAAAATTTGGGTGCTCGCTCGCTGCGATCCGGCGAATTCCGAGCAAGCGCAGCTCAAGCCTCGTGACCTCCAGCTCAGATTTTTGGCAATTTTCTGCCTTTTCGACCTTTTTTTTTGGCTGTGGGGGTGGAAGTTTCAGCTCTTGGCTCCCGGTGGCTTTTAACCTTTGATGGGGACCTGTAAGCAGAGGTGAAGTTAAACCCGAATCCTGAGCACGGCGTCCCAGCGAGCGCTTATTTCACGGGGGGCACCCGGGGCTGCTCGTGGCTCTCCTGATGGGGTCTGTGGGGGGGGAAATGAGTGGGGGGGACACGGGTTGGGGGGTGTCTCCTTCCCTGAGGTCAGATCTTGCTCCTTTGCTTTTCCAGATGTGCAGCCTCCCGAGGGGAGGAGCCGTGACTGCCTGCTGACCATCGTGCTGCGGGACGGCTCCAAGACGACGCTGTGTGCCGAGAGCGAGGATGATGCTGTGTAAGCCACAAAAAAAAAGAAAAAAAAAGTCACCAGCACAGCACTCAAATCCTCCTCGGTGGCTTTTTCACCCAAATCTGGCTTTTTAGCCAAACCTGGAATCATAGAATGATAGAACCCTGGAATGGTTTGGGTTGGAAGGGACCTGAAAGATCCTCCAGTTCCAACCGCCCACAGCCCAGGTTGCTCCAAGCCCCATCCAACCTGGGCTGAGACACTGCCAGGGATGGGGCAGCCACAGCTTCCTTGGGCATCCCTGGGACAGGGGCTCAGCACCCTCACCCCAAACAATTTCTCCCTCCCCAAGATCTCCTCTCCATCTCCCTCTTGCAGCTGGAAACCCTTCCCCCTCATCCCATCCCTCCAGGCCCTTGTCCAAAGTCTCTCCCCCAGCTTTCCTGGAGCCACTTCAGGCACTGGAAGATGCTCCAAGGCTCCCAGAACCTCTTCTCCTTCTCCTTCTCCTCGCCTTCCCTCTTCTCTTCTCTTCTCTTCTCTTCTCTTCTCTTCTCTTCTCTTCTCTTCTCTTCTCTTCTCTTCTCTTCTCTTCTCTTCTCTTCTCTTCTTCTCTTCTCTTCTCTTCTCTTCTCTTCTCTTCTCTTCTCTTCTCTTTTCTCTTCTCCTCTCCTCTCCTCTCCTCTCCTCTCTTCTCCTCTCCTCTCCTCTCCTCTCCTCTCCTCTCCTCTCCTCTCCTCTCCTCTCCTCTCCTCTCCTCTCCTCTCCTCTCCTCTCCTCTCCTCTCCTCTCCTCTCCTCTCCTCTCCTCTTCTCTCCTCCAGACTGAACACCCCCAACTCTCTCAACCTGTTCCAGGCTCTCCCCACCCTCAAATTCAAGAATTTCTTCCTAAAATCTCACCTAAATCTCCCCTCTTCAAGCTTTAAACCATTCTATGATTCCCTTGGTGCTGGAAGGGATGGTGACCCACACCTTGGGGACATCCTGTGGGGTCATGGCTGGGGGGGAGATGTTGCTACCCATGATGAAAACGAAGCTTTGAATGGTGGAAAGAGCCTTGGCCACACGAGGCCCCCATCCCACTCCCACCCGTGGCTGAAACCCCACAGAGCCCCCGTGTTCCCTGCTCACAGGGCAATAGGCAGAGAATTGGGTTTCCTGCTGAATAATTCAGAGCCCAAAGCATCAATTTTTAAGCAGTCTCTCTCCTGCAGAGGGGGATTCCCTCCCCAGTGAGAAATCAGCTTTGGGCCTGAACCAGGATCACGGGGAAAAGGGTTTTTTTTGTTGGAATTTTAGTGATAAATAGTAGGAAAGTGAAGTCCTTATTGCCTGTGGCCAGCAGGAGGAGATACCCACTCCTAGCACTGTTCCCCTTTTATTTATTCCTATTAAAAATCAAGACATTTATTGCTATAAAAATTCAGACATCTATACAAAATAAATTTTAAACCCCCACATTTTTGTAAAAGATAAAAAGTGGGAAGCCCTCAGCTGTCCTTAGATGGGGGGAGATGTTCAGCTGTGCCTGAGCTCAGCCTGACTCCAGCTGAAGGGAAATTCATCCATTTCCCACTTTTCCTCCAAAATTCAGATCCTATTTTTCCTGCCTGCCCTCATTTCAGCCCTGGGCCATTCCCAAGGAGGAGCATTTAGCCCCGTGCCCATCCCCATGGCTACCACCCCCCCACACCCAGTAGCCCAGCACCAACAGGGAATTAAAGAGCAGTGCCAGCCCCACGGTCACATCCAGGTCACTTGGGGGGGTGGATGGGGACACAGAGCTGCCCCCAGCTCCAGAGGGACAGTTCCCAACTCCAGAGGGACAATTCCCAGCTCCTGAGGGACAGTTCCCAACTCCAGAGGGACAATTCCCAGCTCCAGAGGGACAATTCCCACCCCAACCCCACTTCCCTTCTGTTTTATTTGCAGTGCTTGGAAGATGGCTGTGCTGGAGGCCAAAGCCACCCCGGTGAGGCTCTGTCCCCAAAACAAGGGGCTCTGTCCCCAAAACGAGGGGGTGGGTGGGTGGAGGTGACACCAACCTGAGCCCTCCCACCTTGGGCTGATGCTGGGGTGGCCCCCTGGGACCCTGCACCCACTGGGACACAGGGAGTGAAGGGAAGAAGGGTGAGAAGTGACAGAGCCCTCCTGGTGTCACCCACAGAAGATGGGAGAGCCCTGGGTGACCACCTTGTTGGGGGTGACAGAAGTTAAAGCTGAGGGGGGGGACAGCTGGGGGGAGAATGGGGAAGTTAAGAACCACAGAATCCTAGAATTGTCTGGGTTGGAAGGGAGCTCAGAGCTCCTCAGGTCCAACCCTTGATCCACTCCCCCCGTGGTTCCCAGCCCATGGCACTCAGTGCCACATCCAGGCTCTTTTGAAATAGCTCCAGGGATGGAGAATCCACCCCTTCCCTGGGCAGCCCATTCCAATGCCTGATCCCCCTCTCCAGCAAGAAATTCTTTCTAATGTCCAACCTAAACCTCCCCTGGCACAACTTGAGACCATGGCCTCTTGTCTTGCTGAGAGTTGCCTGGGAAAAGAGCCCAACCCCCCCCTGGCTCCAACCTCCTTTCAGGGACTTGGAGAGAGTGATGAGGTCTCCCCTGAGCCTCCTCTTCTCCAGCCTCAACACCCCCAGCTCCCTCAGCCCTTCCTCACAGCATTTCTGCTGGATCCCTTCACCAGCCCAGTTGCCTCCTTTGGACCTGCTCCAGCACCTCAAGCTCCTTCCTGAGCTCAGGGGCCCAGAACTGGACACAGGACTCAAGCTCTGGCCTCCCCAGAGCTGAGCACAGGGGCAGAATCCCTTCCCTGGACCTGCTGGCCACGCTGTTCCTCAGCCAGCCCAGGATGCCATTGGCCTTCTTGGCCACCTGGGCACACTGCTGCCTCCTCTTCAGCTTCCTGGCAATCCCAGCTCCCTTTCTGCCACTCTCTGCCCAGCCTGGAGCTCCCCAGGGGCTTCTTGTGTTGAACCTCATCCCCTTGGGATCAGCCCAACTCTCCAGTCTCTCCAGGTCCCTCTGCAGAGCCCTCCTGCCTTCCAGCTGATCCACACTCCCCCCAGCTTGGGGTCACCTGGGAATTTGCTGCTGATGGACTCAATCCCCTCATCTCAATCCTCACTAAAGATATTAAATAGAACTGGGCCCAACACTGACCTGGGACACAGATAAGGTGACCTGGGACACAGATAAGGTGACAGAAGCAGAGTTCAGGGGTTGGGACACAGTTACAGGGAGAGACTTTAAGGGGATGGGGACATGGTGAAGGTGAAAGGAGCCCAAATTAAGGTGACCTGAGCACAGGTGCTTGAGAAACGGGGGAAACTGAGGCACAGCCACGCCCGTGGGTGGGCTGGGGCTCCACCAGGTGTCCCCACTCTGGTCACCAACCTCCTCCTTGCTCCCCCTCCTCCCAGGTGCACGTCTACGACCCCTATGATGATGACTACTACCAGACCGTGCCCCTCGACTCCCACCAGACTGCCTACATCAGCTCTGGCCACTATGGCCACCAGTATGGAGGTGGGTGGCCCCCTCTGGTGGCACTGGGGTGGTGGCCACACCCTCCCAGTTCACCCCCCTCACTCATCCTTCCCCCACCTTTGGTGGATGTTTCACCAGGGTGGTCACAGCACCCACCCCCCCACCCAGCCCTCAGAGTTTGGGGACTGATCCTGAGCTCCAGGAGCTGAGGGGCTGAGCTGGGACAAACCCAGTGCACGGTGACACATCCAGGGTGGGGAGGGGAGGGTGGGGGAAACCATGGCAACACGGGGGGACACCCAAAAACGTGGGTGTCCCCTCCATCCCAAACCACCAGCACCCTTTTGGGGGGGTGGGGGGGAAGCGCTGTCCCTCGGGTGGCACCCGGGGTGGGCTGGGGGTGCCAGAAAATGTCCTCCCTGTCACCCCCAAGCCCAGCTCACCCCCTGCTCCCCCTTTTTTGCCTTCCAGCTCCTGGGGTGACCCACATCATCGTGCGTGAGGATCCCTACAGGGTCTCTGGGGACCAGATGGCCCTGGGGCTGCTGGCAGGGGCGGCCACGGGAGCTGCTCTGGGCTCCTTCATGTGGATGCCCTGCTGGTTTTAACACCCCCCTGCTCACCCCCGTGCCCCCTCTCCCCAAAAAAAAAACCCCAACCACCCCCCCTTTGCTCCTCCCCAGCCTGGTTTAACTCACCCCTGGCTTGGTACCACTCAGCCTCTCCCCAAAAAACTTCCCTGCTCGGCACATCCTCCACCCTGGGGATGGAGATCCAACCCCAACCCCACCCCAGAGCCTCCTCCCAGCCTGGAATTTTGCATTAAATAACTTCCAAGTGCTTCAGAAACACCTCCCCCACCAAAAAAACCCCCAAAAAATCGACCCCAAAACCCAATTCCCAACCACCAAGGGCCTGGGGCTCTCAGCAGAGGGGAGGGTGCAGGGTCCCAGCCCCAAACCTCTGTGGGGAGCTGGCTGCAGAAATACCTGGATTTTTGGAACAAGAAGGAGAGAGGGAATCACTGCTCCAAACAGTTTTTTTTGGGGGGGCAGCTGGATGATTTGTCACAGCCCAAGCTTTGAAGCTCCTTTGTAAAGGGTTTTTTTTCTGTTTTGGGGGGTTGGGGGGAGGCTCCAGCACCAGAGCAGGAGTGACACAAGAGGTAAACTCAGGGATAATCAGGAGACAAGGTGAAGATCAAGGGGGATGAAAACCTTTGGAAGGATGTCCAAGCCCTTCCACAGCCTTGCACCAGTGCCCTGAGTGTTGCCAAGCTGGAGAAAGGGGGAGAAAAACCCTGGAGAATTGGGGCTAAACCCCTGAGAATTGGGGCCAGACCCCTGGAAATGGGGATGGGAAGAGCCCTGGGAATATCACAGCTTCCCCAGCCCAGCAGGAGGCATCTGGAGTTTCACCCTGAGTGTTGGGAAGGGGGAGAAATCACCTGGGGACAAGGTCAGCTCACCCTGGGGATCTGGGAACCCTTTCCAGATCTTTGGAAGCAGAGATTTGGGACTGAGGAGGGGGTGATGATGCCTTTAGGTGGCCCTGAGGGCAGGGGCCAAGGGGGTGGGTGACATTTTTTGTGTTGGGCAGCACCAAGCAGACCTGGGAGAAAAAGGGGACAGGGAGGGGGAGCTGCCAAGTGTCACCTTTAGGGGCACCACTTCACACCTTTAGGGGCACCACTTCACCTGGAGCCACCAGTGAGATAAAAAATCAAAAATTAAATCTGAAAATCCCAGGTAGGTGACAGAAAAACCAACCCCAGCTCAGTTCCTCCCTGGGCCTGAAGGAGGGGATGGGGGAATGTCCCCCCAAAAAAACCACCATTCCTCATCCTCCCCACCTTCCTTCCCTCCCTCCCCCTTCAGACGTTTTTGGAAAAAAAGACCAAAAAAAAAAAAAAAAAAAGCACTTCCCGAAATAAAAGCAGTGAAAATCCAGCCCCTGGCTGCGGGTGTGTGAGGCTGAGAGGGGGGATCCTCCTCCTTCTCCTCCTCCTCCTCGGGGATTTCCTGGGGGTGGGAAGCTTTGGGTCTCCCTTAAGTGCCACCAGCTCCTTGTGTCCCTCCCCCTTTTCCTTTTGGAACCAGGAGCTGGGAAGGGAAGGACAGGAAGGCTCAAACCCACCCTCTGCTGCTTGGACCCACCCAGCCCCAGCCCCTCCCCGGGGTCTGGGGTGTCCCTGAAGAGATGCAGAAGAAAAAAAAAAATTAAAACCACCTGAGAAACCTCTCTGGAGGTGGCAGAGCAGCTCCTTCCCACTGCATCCCAAATCCAGAGCCTGCAGAAGGAGCAGTTTCCCTTTGGGAAAGGGTTGGTGCAGGGAGAGGCTCTGCCAGCCCCCTCTGAAGCCTCGAGGTGGTTTCAAAGCATCAGGGGGGGGTTCCTTAATTTGTGAATCGTCCAAGCTGAGGTTGGCCCAGCCCCTGCTTTTAGGAAAATAAATAAATAAATTTTAAAAATCAGCGTTTTCTAAGCCAAAAGTTCAGGCTTTCCCACCACCAGCACCCCCCTCAGGTCCTTCCATTGCTGCACAGATCCCAGGAGGAAAAGTTCATCTTCCAAGGAGGATCTGGCCCTGTCCACCCCTCAGCCCCCTCCTCCCTTCTGCCATCTCCCCCTGTGCCACACTCAGCCCCAAACCTTCCCCTGCTCCTCCTCCTCCTCTGCATCCCCAGAGCCCCCTGGGTGTTCCTTCTGCAACAGGGAGGGGAACAGGGAAAGCAGAGAATCCCAGATGGGTTGGGTTGGAAGGGACCTTCAGGATCCTTTAATTCCAACCCCTGGATGTGCAGGGACCCCTCCCACAGCCCAGGTTGCTCCAAGCCCCATCCAACCTGGGCTGAGACACTGCCAGGGATGGGGCAGCCACAGCTTCCTTGGGCACCCTGGGACAGGGGCTCAGCACCCTCACCCCAAACAATTTTTTCCTAAAATCTCACCTAAATCTCCTCTCTTTCCTCTTGAAATCCCTCCTCCTCATCCCATCCCTCCAGGCTCTTGTACAAATCCCTCCCCTTTCCTGGAGCCCCTTCAGGCACTGGAAGATGCTCCAAGGGCTCCCCAGAACCTTCTCCCCTTCTCCTCTCCTCTTCTCCAGGCCGAACACCCCCAACTCTCCCAAGTTGTTCCAGGCTCTCCCCACCCTCAAATTCAACCATTTCTTCCCCATGTCCAACCTCCCATCTCCTCTCTTCCAGTTTGAAACCCTTCCCCCTCATCCCATCCCTCCAGGCCCTTGTCCAAAGTCCCTCCCCAGCTTTCCTGGAGCCCCTTCAGACACTGGAAGATGCTCCAAGGTCTCCTCTTCTCTCTTCTCTCCTCCAGACTGAACACCCCCAACTCTCCCAAGTTGTTCCAGGCTCTCCTCACCCTCAAATTCCAGAATTTCTTCCCCATCTCCAACCTCAATCTCCCCTTTCTCTCCAAGTTTTAACCCATTTCCCTTCTCCTCTCCCTACCCCCCCGTGTCCAAAGCCCTCCCCCAGCTTTCTTGGAGCCCCTTCAGATATTGGAAGGTTGCTCTGAGCTCACCTGGGAGCCTCCTCTTCTCCAGGCTGAACAACCCCAATCCCTCAGCCTGGCTTCCCAGGGAGCTGCTCAGCCCTCTGAGCATTTCAGTGGCTCCTCTGGACACCTTCCAGGAGCTCTGTGTCCTTCTGATGCTGGGGACTCCACAACTGGACACAGGACTCCAGGGGGGGTCTCAGCAGAGCAGAGCAGAGGGGGAGAATCCCCTCCCTCAGTGCTCTCTGGGCTTCTGCTGATGCCCCCAGGACCTGGGGGGGTTCTGGGATTGTCCAACCTAAATCCAGCTTAAAACCTTTCCCTGTTTTCCTATCCCTCCATGCCCTTGGGGAAAAGTCCCTCCCCAGCTTTCCTGGAGCTCTTTCAGGGACTGGAAATAAAACCACAAACCCAAGAGAGATTTTGGGATATTTCAGGTGGGAAACAGGAGCTGTCACTTCTTTTGTCCTCTCCAGCTAAACCTCACCCTGCAGGACCAATCGACCCATTGTGGGGTGTCTCCCACCCTGACCCCAAAGGGAGGGCTTTGGGAGGAAGATCCCTTTCCTCCACATCAGTGGGAAGGAGTGACAGGCTGTGGGACAGAGGGACATCCCAGAGTGAGTGTGACCAACTGGGGAGGGGAGTCCACATCTCCTCTCCCCAAAGTCTCCTGGTACAGGGGCCAGGAGCAGCTCTGGATCAGCTCCAGGGATGGGCATGGTCCCAGCTGCTGCTGCTGCCACCAGTTCATAGAATCATAGAATCCTAGAATTGTCTGGGTTGGAAGGGAGCTCAGAGCTCCTCAAGTCCAAGCCTTGATCCACTCCCCCCGTGGTTCCCAGCCCATGGCACTCAGTGCCACATCCAGGCTCTTTGGAAATATCTCCAGGGATGGAGAATCCACCCCTTCCCTGGGCAGCCCATTCCAATGCCTGATCCCCCTCTCCATCAAGAAATTCTTTCGAATGTCCAACCTAAACCTCCCCTGGCACAACTTGAGACCATGGCCTCTTGTCTTGCTGAGAGTTGCCTGGGAAAAGAGCCCAACCCCCCCTGGCTCCAACCTCCTTTCAGGGACTTGGAGAGAGTGATGAGGTCTCCCCTGAGCCTCCTCTTCTCCAGCCTCAACACCCCCAGCTCCCTCAGCCCTTCCTCACAGCATTTCTGCTGGATCCCTTCACCAGCCCAGTTGCCTCCTTTGGACCTGCTCCAGCACCTCAAGCTCCTTCCTGAGCTCAGGGGCCCAGAACTGGACACAGGACTCAAGCTCTGGCCTCCCCAGAGCTGAGCACAGGGGCAGAATCCCTTCCCTGGACCTGCTGGCCACGCTCTTCCTCAGCCAGCCCAGGATGCCATTGGCCTTCTTGGCCACCTGGGCACACTGCTGCCTCCTCTTCAGCTTCCTGCCAATCCCAGCTCCCTTTCTGCCACTCTCTGCCCAGCCTGGAGCTCCCCATGGCCAAAGTTGTGGCCAAAGTGCAGGACCAGGCAATTAATGCTGATGGGGACCCCCTGGTGCCACCCCAACTCCTGGGAAATGAAGCAGCCTGGGACATGGAGCCCCTGGGGGTCCTGTCCAGCTCTGGTGGGAGTAAAGCACCCAGAGGCAGCAGCACAACCTGGGGGTGCAAGATGGTTTTTGCTGGTCAGGGACAAGGCCAAGCAAAGGGAAATCCTTCAAAACCTTTCAAGGTTTTCAGCAATCTGGGGAGATTTTGGGAAAATGTGCAGCTTTTCTACAGCAAACCCATTCCAGGAGCTGCTGGCGTGGGCATTTGTCACACCAGGTGCATAACTTGAGGCTGGGACACATCTGGAGAAAGAAACATCTGGAAATGTGTCACTGAGAGCCCTATGCCCAGACCATCAGCTCTCCTCTGCACACCACAACCTTCAAAAATCTCCTTTTCCCCAGCTCAGAGCCCCATTCTCCCCATCCCTCTGGTACCTGAACATCCCAGGGATGATTCCTCTCCAACCAAGCAGGGATTTGCTGGTCTCCTGAAGACCCAGGGACACCAAGAGGTCCAGGGAAAGCCACCAAGAAGGGCAGTGATGGTCCAGCCTGTGCCTCCAGCAGCAGCTCCTGAGGTCTTCAGAGCCAGAGCCCTCAGCAGGAAGCTAAACAAAGGAGCCATGGAACAGTTTAAAAAGGAATTTGGAAGCATAAAGAATTATCAACCACAAAACCCCCTGGCTTGGGGTTTCCATCTGCAGGAGAAGGGTTTTTAGTGCTGCCTGGGACTGATGTTGTGGGGAACAGAGGGACAAGAAGTGCTGAGAAACAGAAGTGAGAGGTGAATCATTCCTAACACACACAGAGATTTGTGTCATCCTCCTCTGAATGCTCCCAAAGCCCCAAACATCACCCAAAGCCCCAAACAACTCCCCAAAATGAGGATTAACACAAGTGGGACCAGGCTCAGGAAGGAAACCTCCAAACATGCCCACAAACAGCCCCCAAATGTCACAGCAAAGGGCTGCTTGACCCTCACTGTGATCCAAAAACCTTTTTTTTTTTTTTTTTTTCTCTCTGGAGATAAAGCAGCTGCATCATGAGCTGCTGAGTCTCAGCAAATGTCAGGATCAAGCCTGGAATTTCCACCTATTCCCTCTTCCCCAGCTCAGAAAGGTCAGCCCCAAATCCACTGCCAGCAGTGCTGTCCCTGCTGGGCAGGTAGGGGATAGGGAGTGAGTGCAATCCTTTAATTAGTGGTAACTTTAATGAAGCTTTTCTTGCAACCCTCCTTCCAGCCATGCTCTCTGGGTGGCTGACAGCAAACACTGCAAATGCCTTTCATTTATCCCCCCAAAAATTGGGGGAAAAGGTGGCAAGCCTTGAAGATTCAACACGGGTGGGGGGGTTCTTCCTTCCCAACCCAGGAGCATCCCCTCCAAGCCCTTGCTGCCTTCAGCTCCTCATCCTCTAGGGCAGAGCTGCTCGTGTCATGGCAATTCAGATGGTGTTTGGCCCCTGAAACACCTGAGCCAGGGGTTTGCAGCCTGCCCCTGGGCTGCTGGTGATGCTCAGCCACTGCAAAAAGATCCCAAATTCCTCAGAAAAAGCCACGTTCAACTCGGAGAGGGGTGGGGATGGGGAAAGGGGTGAAGAAGAATGATGGGGGGAAAAAAAGAAAAATAAAAATCGATGAAAAACCAAACCCCAAGCTCAGGCACCTATGGAGCAGCAGAGGAGGAGGCTCAGCATCCAGGTCTGGGGGGCTGCAGCTCCTTTTCTGACCACAGGAGCGCCGGCAGCCTCTGCTGCAGCCACGTCTGCAGGCAGGGAAGTGGAGAAGCAGCCTGCCCACCCCTCCTTTATCTTCCTTTCAGGGCTGGTGCATGCCCAGCATGAAAAAAAAATGCTGCTGCTGCTGCATCAGGGAGAGCTCTCTCCTCACGGGTTCAATTTGCTGAGGATTTAAGTGCTGGGAGCAAACCCGAGGGTGTGCAGCAAGGGGATGGTGTCAGCTGCTCCAAGGAGATTGCTGCAGCTCCTCCAAGCCTGGAAAAAAAAAATAAAAAATCAAGCCTGACCCTTTTCAGCAAAGCAGACAAAAGCCACCAGCAAAACATCAGCATGAGGCACTCTCTGATCCCGGCCAGACACTCCCTGGTTGAGTTTTTAGCTAACAAAACCCCAGCAGGTTGGGAGCAGAGAGCTTGAGCCCTGGGCTTGTGGCCACCTGCAGCTGATGGGTGCCCCCAGCCCATCCCTGGCCCAGCCACAGCCCCTTCTCCCCAGTTTCACCCAGCCTCTTCTCCCCAGTTTCCTCCAGCCCCTTCTCCCCAATTTCCTCCAGCCCCTTCTCCCCAGTTTCACCCATCCCCTTCTCCCCAGTTTCACCCAGCTCCCTCTCCCCAATTTCCTCCAGCCCCTTCTCCCCAGTTTCACCCAGCCCCTTCTCCCCAGTTTCATCCAGCCCCTTCTCCCCAGTTTCACCCAGCCCCTTCTCCCCAGTTTCACCTTCTCCCCAGTTTCATCCAGCCCCTTCTCCCCAGTTTCATCCAGCCCCTTCTCCCCAGTTTCACCCAGCTCCCTCTCCCCAGTTTCACCCAGCCCCTTCTCCCCAGTTTCACCCAGCCCCTTCTCCCCAGTTTCACCCAGCCCCTTCTCCCCAATTTCCTCCAGCCCCTTCTCCCCAGTTTCACCCAGCCCCTTCTCCCCAATTTCCTCCAGCCCCTTCTCCCCAGTTTCATCCAGCCCCTTCTCCCCAGTTTCACCTTCTCCCCAGTTTCATCCATCCCCTTCTCCCCAGTTTCACCCAGCTCCCTCTCCCCAGTTTCACCCAGCTCCCTCTCCCCAGTTTCACCCAGCCCCTTCTCCCCAGTTTCACCCAGCCCCTTCTCCCCAATTTCCTCCAGCCCCTTCTCCCCAGTTTCATCCAGCCCCTTCTCCCCAGTTTCACCTTCTCCCCAGTTTCATCCAGCCCCTTCTCCCCAGTTTCACCCAGCCCCCTTCTCCCCAGTTTCACCCAGCCCCTTCTCCCCAGTTTCATCCAGCCCCTTCTCCCCAGTTTCACCTTCTCCCCAGTTTCATCCAGCCCCTTCTCCCCAGTTTCACCCAGCCCCTTCTCCCCAGTTTCATCCAGCCCCTTCTCCCCAGTTTCACCTTCTCCCCAGTTTCATCCAGCCCCTTCTCCCCAGTTTCACCCAGCCCCTTCTCCCCAATTTCATCCCCTTCTCCCCAGTTTCACCCATCCCCTTCTCCCCAGTTTCACCCCCTTCTCCCCAATTTCATCCCCTTCTCCCCAGTTTCATCCAGCCCCTTTTTCCAGCTGGGAAAGGGAGATGTCAACATTTGGGGTTTCAGCCCCCAGCAGCAGCCCTGAGGGAATTCAGCAGCCAAGGAGAGCAGGGAGAAGGGACAGAGACCCAAAACGTTTGGGTCCTACCTGAGAAACACCACTCACTGATAATAAGTTCAGCTCCTTCCCAAAGATTGACCCTAATCCCACTTTTTAGAGATTTTTCCTCCCAATTCCCTGGGGCCTTTGGGCTGCTCCCTGGGGGGGCTCCAACCCAGGATAGGATGGGGAGGTACCAAGGGCAAGGAAGAGGAGCTCCTCCCAGTGACAAATGGCTCTTCCAGTGACCTGTCCCCAGCTGCCTGTTCCCAAATCACTAAACCCAGCACAAAAAGTTCCAATTTTCTTCCTGGTCAAGTTTAACACCCAACTTATTGATGAAAAGAAAAACTCGACCACACACCGAGAGGCTGCTGGTGCCACCAGCCCCAAACCACTGAATTTCCCTGGAAGATCCAACAGGGAAAACTCTGACAAGGGGTGTCTGGCACTGGTACTCACCTCCCCATCCTGGAAATCCTCGTCTGCCATCTCCAGCAGGGTGGAGGCTGAAGCAGGATCCTCCTCAGGGAAAGGGGGGGTCTGGATCACCAGCAGAGCAGCACCCAGGAGCCGTGCAGGATGCACCCGAATCACCTCTGAGAAAGGGAAGGGAGGAAAGAGCTGGATTTTGAGAGGAAGAAAGGAGCAGAAAGGTGGAATTGCAGCAGGCAGAGGTCCCACTCCTCTGTGCCCCCTCCTCCATCTCACCCACTGATCGCTGGAGACACCGCAGAGAACCAGAGGGGCAGCAAACACAAAACTCCACCATCCAAAAAAAAAAAAAACCCACAACAACCCCAAAACCTGAAGATTGCCCTTAAAAAAAAAAGCCACCTGCAGCACTTGAAACCCCCAAAGCACCAGCAAGAAGCCTGCACCCCCAAGCACCTGAAGGACAATACTTAGAGAAGAGAGGCGAGAGCTTTCCAATGAGACATTATTTATTTAGTTCAAGCACTAAGGATTTCTTTTGTTGTTGTTGTTTCATATTCTCAAACAGAGCTGAGGTACCAGTGACATTCCAACATGAAGAAAAGGAACCTTTTTTTTTTTTTTTTTTTTTTTCCCCTTATACAATTTCTTCAACTACTTGTACTCAAGACAAAAAGTGAGTTCATGGAATAGCTGCGCAAATGTTACTGTACAACGACCAAGCTGGAGTGGGGAGGAGAAAAGAAACAGAGCAGAAGCTTTCACTGTTTACAAAATCATCATTTAAAATAAAATAAAATTATTTTTTAAGAATAACAAAAAAAAAAAGAAATGTTTCCATGGTTCTACTGGCCAGGTTGATGGAGGAAAATTAAAAGCTAAACCCTGATAAGACCGACAGGCGCCAGGAATGATGGTGCAAAAGAAAACCAAATAAATAAATTAAATTTAAGACTGTGTGGTTCCTGTGCTTAATTTGAAAGTGTTTCTTCTCTGGAAAAGTAGGTTGAGGCCAGGATTGGGTCCTGGAGTCATGTTAAGCACTGACACGGGTTTAAACAGAGCTGGCTGGGCTGAGCAGACCTCAGGGCCCTCCTGGAGGAAAAGTGTCAAAGAGCTGAGAACTCCTCCTCCTTCCTGCAGCCACTTTTTCCATATTTTTTTTTTCCAGAGCAACTTCCAACAGGCCCACTGAACAAACCTGCTCCCAGGATTGCAGCTGCTCCCCAAAAGCAGCTTTTCCATTAGAAGTGCCTGGAGCTGCTGGTCCATCAGAAGTGGCTCCTTCTAAGCCAGCTCCTTACAAATCCAGTGCTCAAAGTGCTATGGAAAAAGGCAGGGATTTGGTTACTATCAGAGGTAAAAATAAAAAAAAACAAGCTTGTGGAAAACAGCCAAATGGTGACCGACCTAAGTTGCATGAAGAACCAAAAGGGGAGAAAAAAAACCAAAGCCAACAAACCAAACCCAAAAAGAAGCAGCAAGATGAACCTTTTTCAAACAGTTAAGAACAGTACAATACAGGAAAAGCAGCCAGGTTTCCTTCCCCCCAAGAGTTTCTTTTAAATAAAGAATGATCCTTTGTCACATATCATTGATGTTTATTTTCAAGACATGCCACGTCAAAGAAAAAAACCCAAAAAAAAAAACAACTTGCCTTTAATATTGCATTATAAAAGCACTTTTACATCTCATTCTGCCTTTCCAAGTTATCCTGGTGCAGAGTTGCTATCAACCCAGGGCAGGGCACGAGTCAGGAATGCTGAATTCCAAAGCTTTTAGGCCCATTTTTCCTGGTGAAAAGTGGTGGTGAGGACGATCCCTTTTCTCTTCCCCAGTTGGGTTATTTTGAGATGGTAGGAAGGGGGGCAGAAGAGACCCAAAAAAGGAGGAGCCTGAATCTTTTTGCTTGCAATTGTTGGGTTTGAAGTCGCAACGGCAAAGCAGGCTCCAGGATTCCTCCCTGCACTGTAACTCAGCCATATTCTCCCAGCAAAAAAAATGTATTTACAGTTGTGTTTATTTAACTTACACAGCAACTTCACAATGACTATTAAGATGAAAAGGGTGCACTTCTAGTGTGGTGTTTCCATTCTGTGTTTCTTGGGTAGCTACGTCAGCAAAGCTCTAAACGGGTTCCTCAGCAAAAATATACATCCCCCCCCCCCAAAAAAAAAAATAAAATTACTGAAAAGAGTAAAAAAAAATGAAGCCAAGAAATAAATATCAAAGAAAAAAAGGTTAATTGTAAGCCTAGTTAAATAGAAAACTAAGTGACTCCTTGTTTAACCAAACTACACAGTTCTAGTGAACCGAACTAAACCAACTTGGAAGACTGAACATAAAAAAAAAAAAAGCTAAAAAATAAAGGCATAAATCTGCATAATCATTAAGTTTTTTTCCATTCTATTCAACTCTCTAAGATCTCTCAACTAGATTTCTGTGTGATCAAAGCCAACACCCCTTCCCCAGTCCACCAATGGTGGGGGAAGGGGCTGGGATTTTCCCCCTTCCACCTCCCCCTCTCTCCCAGCTGCCAACTGGCCTGTGAGTTCTCCCCTGGGAAATCCAGCTGCTCTTGCCTCTTTTCTGCCAAATTTTAAAGGTTTCAATCCACTTCAGCAGGTTTTACTTAATGCCAGTCCTGAATTCACTTGGTATTTCCCCTAAAAATCAAAAAAAAAAAAAAAAATAAAAAATAAACCCCCACAAGCAACAAAGCAGCAAAATGCTTTCTCCTCCAACCAAGCTGAAAGGTTCTGTTCCCATCTCCTGGGCAGTAATAATTTAACTTCATTTGGTGTTCTATGTAAAAGGGAAAACAAAAAAAATAAAATAAAAATAATTAAGATGCTCTTAAAACTCATCGTGCACTCGAAACGTTATTTCCCTGTTTCCTGCAATGGTTTTGCCAACACACACCCAACCCTTTCCTTCCCTCCCCTCCAAACAAATCCCTCCAGAACCCACTCAGCCCTCTCACAAAAACACTGGGTTTGTTCTTTGTGGCCTCTTGGAAAACGTGTCCAGGTTGCCTCTGATTTTTTGTGGTGTCAAAACCCCCCCAGTTTGGGGCCTGAAAACCAGCCAAGACTCTCTCTGCTCCAAACATCAAGAGCTTGGGTTTAATTTCTTTTATTATTAATTATTATTATTAATTCTTGTAAGGAGAAGCATTTAACCCTCAGCATTCTGCCACCTCCTCTGACTGCTCCCCAGTCACTTCCCAGGCTGCTCAGAGAAACCAAAGAGCTCAGATCTGCAAAGTGTTTCTTCTGCACATCCACTTCCCCCCTAAACCCAATCCCAAACTTCCTCAGTTTCCATCATCTCAAAGTGCAATATCATAACATATTAAAAAAAAAAAAGGAACAAATATTAAGAAACTGTACCTATTTTTTTTCCTTTTTTTTTTTTTTTTTTTTTAAAGTTATACCTAGAATACGCTGGAATATTTTGGTTTTTTTTTTTTTTTTCTTATAAATAATGAAGACACTGACTTTTTTTTTTCTCTGTGTGTGTGTGTGTGTGTGCTTGTGAAGCTAAGAGATCATCTCCACGAGACAGCCAGCAATGATGAGCTGCAATCAATATGTTATTACTGAAAGGGGAAGGTTCAAGCCAAATATTCACACTGCAGTCAATGAAGAGGAAAGGGAGGGGAAGCAGTGATGTTCTGGAGAAAGGTTGGAGCCAGGTGGGATTAGCAGGAACAGCCTCCTTCACTGACAGGCTGCTCCTGAGGCTTTTCCAGTTTTATGTCAATCACTGGGAAGAAGGAGTTAAGGCAAACAGAGAAATCCAGCTGGGACTCTCCCTGGGCAAGGAGAGGTGGGGGAAGGTGTGAAGGGGAGGTGGCAGGTCTGGTGTTGGCCTCTGAAATCCCTGAGGAGTGTTGTGCAAGAAAGAAAGAAAGAGACAGACAAAAATCCCCCAAAGAAACAAAGAAAAACCAAGCAAAAAGCAAAATAAAAAAGCCCCAAAACAAAACAAACAAAAAAGCCAAAAAGCAAACAACAAAAAAAAAAACCAAACAAAAAACCAAGCCAAAAAGCAAATCAAAAAACAAAACAAAAAATAAACAACAAAAACAAAACAAAAAACCCAACAAAAACAAAAAAAAACCAAAATCAAAAACCCACAAAAAAAACCAAAACCCACAAAAAACCACAAAAAACCAAAAAACAAACCAAGCCAAAAAGCAAAAAGCAAAAACCAAAAAGCCAAACCAGAAACCAAACCAAAAACCAAACCAAAAAGCCAAACCAAAAAGCCAAACCAAGAAACAAAACCAAAAACCAAACAAAAAACCAAAAAACCAAACCAAAAACCAAACCAAAAAGCCAAACCAAAAAACAAAACCAAAAACCAAACAAAAAAACAAAAAACCAAACCAAAAACCAAACCAAAAAACCAAACCAAAAAGCCAAACCAAAAACCAAACCAAAAACCAAAGACAACAAAAAAACAAAAAATTAAAAAACCCACAACAAAAGCAAAAAACAAAAACAAAAAATAAAAACAAAACCCGAAACTCCAACAAAAACAAAAAACAAAAAAAAACCACAAAAACCCACAAAAAAACATAAACCAAAAAAACAAAAACCAAGAAAACCAAAACACCAAACAAAAACCCAAAAAAAATAAAAAACCAAAAAACCAAAAAAAAAAACCAAAACACCAAACCAAAAAACCAAACTAAAAAACCAAACCAAAAGAACCCAAAAAACCCAAAAGAACAAAACCCCACCTTCAAACCAGCTCAGGGAACCAGAGCAGGGTTTGGGCAGGAAGGCCCTTTCCAGCCCATCTCCTCCATCCCTGACCTCAGGGCCACCTTCAGGCACACCAGGTTGCTCAGAGCTCCATCCCAACCTGGAATATTTCCAGGGATGGGCCATCTCCCACCTCTGGGCAACCTGGTGTCTCAGCACCCTCCTTGGAAAAATTTCCTTCCTTGTATCTTATCTCATCCCCTCTTTTAGCTCCAACCCCCCAGCCCCTGTCCTCTCACTCCAGGCACTAATTGATTTCTCAGCAGCTCCTCTTGTCCTGGCACTGAAATATTTTTAAATCCATGGCACAACCATCAGACCCCAAATGTCTGGCTCTAACCAGAGTCTGCTCCCTCCCAGTGATCTTTTCTTGTCCCACATTGATTCAAGATCTATAAACTGAAGGGTTTAATCATCATTTCCAGAGCCAGCCAGGAATAGCTTGGAACCCCCCAGTTTCAGATCATACAATGACAGAATCATTTTGGGTGTAAAAAACCTTTTAAGATCATCCAGTCCAACCCTGAACCCAGCACTGCCAAGGCCACCACTGCCCCATGGCCTCAGCACCACAGCTCCAGGGCTTGGAAATCCCTCCAGGGATGATGGGGACTCCACCACTGCCCTGGGCAGCCTGGGACAGGGAATGACAACCCTTTCCAGGAAGGAATTGTTCCCAATATCCAACCTAAACCTCCCCTGGGCAACTTAAAGACATTTCCTTTTGTTCCATCACTTGTAACTTGGGAGAAGAGAACAACCCCTCCCAGACTTCAAATTCTTGTTTGAGAACAAGAAGGTTTCCCCTCAGTCTCCTTTTTTTTCCATCTCCCTCAGCTGCTCCTGCTCAGATTTCTGCTCCAGACCCTTCCCCAGCTCCATTCCCCTTCTCTGGACACACTCCAGCCCCTCAATGTCCTTCTTGGCAGGAGGGACCCAAAACTGACCCTGGGTCAGAAAAGTCCTTTCAGATCACCCAGATAGGGTCATAGAATTGTTTTGGTTGGAAAAAACCTTTGAGATCATCCAGATCCACCTGAACCCAGCACTGCCAAGGCCACCACTGCCCCATGGCCTCAGCACCACAGCTCCAGGGCTTGGAAATCCCTCCAGGGATGATGGGGACTCCACCACTGCCCTGGGCAGCCTGGGACAGGGAATGACAACCCTTTCCAGGAAGAAATTGTTCCCAAATTCCCAAGCTTAACCTGTCTCCTGGTGACACTTGAGGCCATTTCCTCTTGTTCTGTCACTTGTTCCCTGGGAGATGGGCCCAACCCCTCCTCACTCCAACCTCCTCTCAGGGAGTTGCAGAGATCCAGAAGTTCTCCCCTCAGCCTCCTTTTCTCCAGGATCAACACCCCCAGGTCCTTCAAGATCTCCAGAGATCCCTCCAACCTCATCCATCCTCTGATCCCATAATAATCCCTTCAATATCCCTGGGAAGATGCAGAGCAATCTTTCTTGTCCCAGGTTATGGGACTCACCTTGTGTGTCACCTTGTGGGACAACCCCAGGGATGGGGAGTCCACCACTGGGCAGCCTGGGCCAGGCTCTGACAACCCTTTCCAGGAAGAAATTGTTCCCAATATCCAACCTAAACCTCTCCTGGGCAACTTGAGGCCATTTCCTTTTGATCTATCATTTGTAACTTGGGAGCAGAGCCTGACCTGTCCTCACTCCAACCTCCTCTCAGGGAGTTGCAGAGATCCAGAAGTTCTCCCCTCCTCCTCCTTTTCTCCAGGCTGAACACCCCCAGCTCCCTCAGCTGCTCCTGCTCAGATTTCTGCTCCAGACCCTTCCCCAGCTCCATTCCCCTTCTCTGGACACACTCCAGCCCCTCAATGTCCTTCTTGTCACAAGGGACCCAAAACTGACCCCAGGATTTCAGGTGCAGCCTCCCCAGTGCCCACCCCAGGGGAACAATCCCTGTGCCCTGCTCCTGCTGGTGGCCACACCAGTGCTGATCCAACACTGGATTCCAGTTTTCCAGTAGAATTTCCAGCTGGTGGGCACCCAGGAGGGGCTTTACCTCAAAGTAGTAAGTTCTGAGTCCAGGAGGAACCTGGAGGAACCCATGGCTGAAGTGCTTGCTTCTACACTTCAGTGCCAAGTGCCTCCCTCTTACTCCATCCTCATCTTTTTATTTTTTTGGGGGGCAGGCAGGAGAAGCTCTTTGGGTTTGGGTAAGGGGTGCCTGAACTCACCCCTCAGAGTGGCAGCTGAGGAGAACATGAGGTGGCTGGAGAGCTGCTCAGAACCTGCTTGTGATCAGCTGCTGCCTTTGTAGGAGCTTTGGACACTAAATCCCCAAACCTGAGTCTCAAGCAGTTCTCTTATCAGCCAACACAGAAGCAAATAGGTCAGACAGATGGTGCTCCCCATTCCTTTCTTTCTTTCTTTAGCTGCTTTTAACAGAGGAGAAAACAGACAGAAAAAGAGGAACAAAAAGGCCAATAACTCAACCCAAGTATTTGATCCTTTTGCTTCACTGATCTAAACCTCGAGCCACAACTTCATCACTGAGCACAACCACTTCAAGATCCTTCAACCCTCCATGTTCTGGGGAAAAAAACCCAAAACAGCCTGTGGAAAATCACCCCCCATTAATCCACAGCCATCTGGGAGACAATCATATTCAATTTTTGCTATCTGCTGCCTGCAGGAAGTCCAATTCAAAGCATCCTGATTCCACCCCCATTTAGAGACCTGTGATCAGACTCCCTGATAGGGAAAAACCCATCAGGCAGTGCCTGCAGACTCTCTGCCACTGTCCTCTCATTAATGAAGCTGGTTGCTCATTAATTAACCTTTGACTGACCCACAGAACAAAATATTTTTGATCAATCAAGCCCCCATCACACAAAGCTGGTGTCCCAGCAGCTGCAAAAAATCCCAAATCCTCCTTTCCCTGGGGCTGCTTTAAAGGAGATGGAGTTTCAGTCCCTGCCCCATCCTTCCTCTCAAGAACCATTTCTCCTCCATTTCCTCCCTGCCAGATCCTGACAAGCCTGAAAAAGTTCCTCTTCTCAAAAAAAACACCTCTCAGCCACTTCAACATCTTCAAACTTTGATCAATCAAGCCCCTGTCACACAAAGCTGGTGTCCCAGCAGCTGCAAAAAATCCCAAATCCTCCTTTCCCTGGGGCTGCTTTGCAGGAGATGGAGTTTCAGTCCCTGCCCCATCCTTCCTCTCAAGAACCATTTCTCCTCCATTTCCTCCCTGCCAGATCCTGACAAGCCTGAAAAAGTTCCTCTTCTCAAAAAAAACACCTCTCAGCCACTTCAACATCTTCAAACTTTGATCAATCAAGCCCCTGTCACACAAAGCTGGTGCCCCAGCAGCTGCAAAAAATCCCAAATCCTCCTTTCCTGGGGCTGCTTTACAGGAGATGGAGTTTCAGTCCCTGCCCCATCCTTCCTCTCAAGAACCATTTCTCCTCCATTTCCTCCCTGCCAAATCCTGACAAGCCTGAAAAAGTTCCTCTTCTCAAAAAAAAAAACCCAAAACCAACATCTCAGCCACTTCAAACATCTTCAAACTCTTTCCATCCAGGTTCAATGCAACCCCCTCTTTGCTCCCAGCTGGAAGTACCCAACGTGGTTCTTCCCCCCTTCTTTTTCCCTTTCTCCCCTTCTCATCCAGCACCCTTGTTCCACCTTTACCTTTCCTCTCTCAATCCAAGCAGGAAAACAATTCAGATTTTGCCCTATTGCTCACTGGGCACAAAGCTTTATCCCTTTTCCATCCCTCACACCACCTCATCTCCCTTCTCCAAGGAGGATCCCTTCAGTGGAGTCCCTGACACCACCCAGATGTCTGCTCAGAGCTGGCTGAGCTCCAGCACTGCACCCAGGTTGTCCTGGGAATTATGGAATCTCCATCCCTGGAGATTTCAGAAGTTTCTCAGAGAATTCTGGATTTTTGGAACTAGCCCTGCTTTGAGCAGGAGGGTTGGAGAAGGGACCTACAGAGGTTCTTTCCACCCTAGGGCACTCTAGGATTCTGCAGGAATCATAGAATCCTAGAATGGGCTGGGTTTGAAGGGAGCTCAGAGCTCATCAAGTCCAACCCTTGATCCACTCCCCCCGTGGTTCCCAGCCCATGGCACTCAGTGCCACATCCAGGCTCTTTGGAAATATCTCCAGGGATGGAGAATCCACCCCTTCCCTGGGCAGCCCATTCCAATGCCTGATCCCCCTCTCCATCAAGAAATTCTTTCGAATGTCCAACCTAAACCTCCCCTGGCACAACTTGAGACCATGGCCTCTTGTCTTGCTGAGAGTTGCCTGGGAAAAGAGCCCAACCCCCCCCTGGCTCCAACCTCCTTTCAGGGACTTGGAGAGAGTGAGGAGGTCTCCCCTGAGCCTCCTCTTCTCCAGCCTCAACACCCCCAGCTCCCTCAGCCCTTCCTCACAGCATTTCTGCTGGATCCCTTCCCCAGCCCAGTTGCCTCCTTTGGACCTGCTCCAGCACCTCAAGCTCCTTCCTGAGCTCAGGGGCCCAGAACTGGACACAGGACTCAAGCTCTGGCCTCCCCAGAGCTGAGCACAGGGGCAGAATCCCTTCCCTGGACCTGCTGGAAGGAGCCACAGAGGGGATTTTTTCAGTTCCCTTTCCAGCTGTTTTCTCCTGCTCCATAATCTCCTCCTCCCTCTCCACATCCAACCTGCTCAAACATCAAGCAAAGAATCTTTCTGGACCTGTTTTGACTGCACCCTTCAGGACCTTCCTATTATCTTCCCTTCAGTTGTCCTCACTTTTACACTGCCCTAAACATTCCCCACTCTTTAACAACTCCTAATCCCAGCTTTCTATCCCACAAAGGCTTCTTCCTCAATTTCAAGGAAGCTCAAAAGCTCAAAGTTAAAGCCCCCAAGGTTCCTTGCCCCCATCCCCCCTTTCTCAGGCCTCTTTTTGGGATGTCCATAAGCTGACCAAGGGCTGCAAGAGAGATGTTTCTCTCTCTCCTTCTTCATCCTTGTTATTCAGGGCCTGCATTTTCCTGGCAGCAGAAAGAAAGGATACTGTCTTCTCTACTTTTGTCTTGTGTGCTTTCCATTCCAGGCAAGGCAGCTGCCACACGTCGGAAAAGCTGCAAAAAATCAAACAAAACCACAGAGGGAACAGATCAGAACAATCACACTTAAAAGACTGCACCCCAAGCTGACACAGCTCAAACCAGGAGCCAACACATCCCCCAGTGCTATTTACACCAAAAAGCCTGACAGCCACCAAACATCACCTTTATTCTCAGAAAATGGCAAACCACCTTTTTTTTTGTTGTTACTGAAGATCAGATGTTCCTGGCTACACAAGCTGCAAACCTTCCAGCATGGGCTCCACAAATACTCAGTGGGTTTGGTCCACAAACCCCACAGCAACTTCCCCACATCCAGTGGGATCTTGACCTTCAGACCTCCACTGAGTTAGAGAGGGGCAGGGACACACTGGTGGCACCAGACACAAGACCCAGGACTCTGTCACCAGTGTTGGCCAAGCTGGCACAAAGAGAGGAGCATCAGGAAAGGGGATGGAGGTAGTGAAACCTCCCAAGAATCTTCTTCTAGGCTTCAACCTGTGGCTCAGGTTCCCTGTGAACCAGACAAAGGACTTTTCTTCCAGGAATTTGCCCAATCTTTTTCTAAGTGTCCTCAACTTTTGGTACAAACTCCCTTGGCTGCACTCAGGGTGTAAAACACAGAGCAGAACAGTCTCAAACACACTTCCAAACCCAAAGCAGTTGTCACACTTCTCACTTGGACACTGTCTCCAGTTTCCCAGCAAGGTTCTTAGCTCCAGACTCCCTTCAGAGCTGTATTCCACTTGAAGGAGGATGAGAGGTAGAATTTAACAGGGCCAAGTGATAGAAACACAGAATTCTACTGGTTGGAAAAGACCTTTCAGATCACCCAGTCCAACCCTGAACCCAGCACTGCCAAGGCCACCACTGCCCCATGGCCTCAGCACCACAGCTCCAGGGCTTGGAAATCCCTCCAGGGATGATGGGGACTCCACCACTGCCCTGGGCAGCCTGGGACAGGGAATGACAACCCTTTCCAGAAAGGAATTGTTCCCAATATCCAAGCTTAACCTGTCTCATGGTGACACTTGAGGCCATTCCCTCTTGTCCTATCACTTGTTCCTTGGGAGAAGACCCTGAACCTCAGACCTGGGGTTCTCACCACACAGCTTTTCCCCAGCCCTCTGAGCAAGGAGCCTACAGAATCACCCACTAGAAACCAGGAGACTTGACCTGAATTTCCTGACCTCTGCCTTCTGCACAGGAACAGCACATTTAAGGACTGCCCTTCAGCTGAGTGCAGTTTCTTTGGGAAGCTTGTTGGTAGAAACCACACAAGTTTCTAACAGCACCTTTCTCTTTTTCACCTTCCTCACTGAGTGTGTGTGCAGAAGGGGAGGAGAGGACAAATCAGATGGCTGGAAATTGGTGTTCCCTGCTCACCAGGGTTATCAAGTGAGAACCTTGTTATTTCTACCTCTGAAGAACAGCCCTCCTAGGAGAGTTTTAGAATTGAATGGGTGGGGTTGGAAGGGACCCTCAAGCTCTTCCAGTCCCAACCCCTGGATGTGCAGGGACCCCTCCCACAGCCCAGGTTGCTCCAAGCCCCATCCAACCTGGGCTGAGACACTGCCAGGGATGGGGCAGCCACAGCTTCCTTGGGCACCCTGGGACAGGGGCTCAGCACCCTCACCCCAAACAATTTCTCCCTCCCCAAGATCTCCTCTCCATCTCCCCTCTTGCAGCTGGAAACCCTTCCCCCTCATCCCATCCCTCCAGGCCCTTGTCCAAAGTCCCTCCCCAGCTTTCCTGGAGCCCCTTCAGGCACTGGAAGCTGCTCCAAGGGCTCCCCAGAACCTTCTCTTCTCCAGACTGAACACCCCCAACTCTCCCAAGTTGTTCCAGGCTCTCCCCACCCTCAAATTCAAGAATTTCTTCCCCATCTCCAACCTCAATCTCCCCTTTCTCTCCAAGTTTTAGCCCATTTCCCTTCTCCTCTCCCTACCCCCTTCATGTCCAAAGCCTTCCCCCAGCTTTTTTCGTAGAATCAGGGGGGATAAGACCCCAAAGTGGGCTCATAAAAAGCCCAACAAGTTTCTCTGCAGGGTCATTTTACCACAAAACATAGAATCCCAGACTGGTTTGGGTTGGAAGGGACCTTCCAGCTCCTCCAGTCCCAACCCCTGGATGTGCAGGGACCCCTCCCACAGCCCAGGTTGCTCCAAGCCCCATCCAACCTGGGCTGAGACACTGCCAGGGATGGGGCAACCACAGCCTAAATCTCCCCTTTCTCTCCAAGTTTTAACCCATTTCCCTTCTCCTCTCCCTACCCCCCCGTGTCCAAAGCCCTCCCCCAGCTTTCTTGGAGCCCCTTCAGATATTGGAAGGTTGCTCTGAGCTCACCTGGGAGCCTCCTCTTCTCCAGGCTGAACAACCCCAATCCCTCAGCCTGGCTTCCCAGGGAGCTGCTCAGCCCTCTGAGGCTCAGCACACTCCCAGATCCAAACAGCACAAACATTTTTACACCACTACAGAAATTGTCACTGCTACATATTCCTTGCCTGCACGTGATCAAGCCAGAGGACCCCAGAGGTTTCTAAACACTCAACATCTCCATCCATCAGTGTGTTAAAAATTACCCCACTGCATGCCCAGCAGCAGCTCAGGAGTCCCAAAACACCCGTTGAGTTTTCCTGTCAGCCTTAACGTGTCCAAGTGACACATGGCTGCACATTATTTCAGTCCTCTCCTCAGATGACACTAAAGCTAAACCCCTTATTCCCAGTGACCCACTTTCCACAGAAAATGGAGCCAAGCCACTGTGGGGCTGTTTACATCACAAACATCAGTCCCTGAACAGCTCAGCAGATCAGGGCCCAAGTGCTTTTTTGTGAATTTACTTCCAAGTGTCCACGTGAGGCTGGGAAGACAAGAAGACAACTCTGCTGGCTTGGCAAGAGAGCAAGGAGCTTGACAAGGAGCCTCCAAGCTCATCCTGAAGAAGGCTCAAGGTTTCTCAGGTGTGCTGTGACCTTTGGAGGGCAGCACAACCAACACACGATGCTGGCTGGTGCCCGAATTTTGCTGTCACTGTTTGTTACTGAGTGAAGAGGCTGCTGCAGACAGAGAGGAGAAAACTGACAGGTAGGAAGAGACAAAGCTGCTTTTCCTTTGCCATTCTCATCACCTCATAACCTCCTCCAGCATCCTCACCCTTCTTTCACCAACAGCAACCCCACTTTGTGGGCATGTGCTGAAAGCCAGACTGAGAGAAGGGGCTGGGGGCTGGGAAGCCAGCACTTGATGGAGCTCATTGATTTTAGAGGAATATTTCCAAATCAAACCCCCCCCCCCAAACCTTCACATCCCCATTTAATGTTCTGTTCACCTCTGCCACTACCCTGAGCCCCCCAGCCTCACCAAGAAGTTTGCCAACAATGAAGAAACAAAGACTGTGTCAAAATTCCAGATGCCAAGCTGCACCAAGATTGAACAGACAGCAGGATCACCTCCAGAAGTATCAAAAGGCTTCCTGGTTGGAATGAAGATAATTTTGACACAGGGAGAAGCTCAACATAGACCTAATTGCAATCCTTGGACAAAAAAAATGTCCTTTTCATTCAGCTCAGCAGTTTTTGCTACTGTGTCTGCTGGCTGCATCTCACCACCACTCTTAATTCTGCTTGAAAAAGCAGCCTGGCTCTTATTCCCCTGACTCTCACTCCCCAAGTATTTAAAAACTTCTCAAGCCATGAGCACTTTGGCTTCTAAGAATGAAATGGGGGAGAAGAAAGCAGCTCCTGATTTTCAGAGCATCCTCCTGATCAGCATTCTCTTTCCTTGCCATTTTCCCAATCAGGTAAGAGGAGAGCTCCTGCCAACCTCCTCAGCTTTATTGATTTGCAAAATGCTTTTCATTCACTCATTCATTCACTATTGCACTAGACTATTGATTAAAAGCTTTTTTTTTTATTTTTTGGCATTTTGGAGATGATGAAGGAAGTAACTGAGCTCCAGACTCATCTTCCTCTGGAAGCCTTAGAAGTTTCACTACTATGTTTGAACCCACAAGCTCTTTGCAGTCTCAAGACTTCAATAAACTCCCTGCCCTGCTCACATTTGGGTACAGAAAGTTCTGATTCTCCTCTTTTCCTGAGCTTTGTCCTTAAATTTACTTCTCCTCTCCAAAGGTTTAATATTCAGGAAGCTCACACAGGTTGAGTGCCAGATTTCAGCTTCAGTTTTATGAAGTGAGAGAGCTCTGTGACTCCTGGGAAAAAAAATCATAATTTAAAAGGCTTACTGGACACTCACCAGGCTACACTGCAAAATATCCAAATACCATCTAAAATTTGCTTTTAGAAGTGCTCTGGAATGTTGTCAATGCATACAGAGATGCCATGGTGAACTCTGCTCCTCTCTGGCACATCACTTCAGAGCTACATCCATCTGTTAAACCTCTCACCACTCCAACACACACTTTCCTGCTGATACACAGATTAGAAGTAAAAAACAGAGTGAATTGGCTCACCTCCCTTCCACTGAATTTTTTTTTATGGTGGTGGTGTTCATATACTGCAAAACAAGTGTCTCAGCCCAGGTTGGATGGGGCTTGGAGCAACCTGGGCTGTGGGAGGGGGCCCTGCTCATCCAGGGGGTTGGAATTAAAGGATCCTGAAGGTCCCTTCCAACCCAAACCACTCCATGATTCTATAAATCTTAAGAGTAATTTCAATCCCATTCTTCACATGGAAGGTTTAGGGGAGAAACAAATCCCTGCCATCAGTTTTAAGGATAGATCCAGACCAGAGGCTGGCACAACCCCACCTACACTCAGTTGCTGGCCTTGGTCTGAGAGAAAGAATGAAAAATCCACCATTTCATCCAGCTCTCTGCTGATGGCCCCAGCTTTGAGATCATAGGGGGAAACACAGCTACAAAATCCAGAATTGTTTTAAACTGTGGCTCTGCTATTTATTTCCCCCCTTGTACAACAGATAGGAAGTGATGGATGAGGTTTAAAGGGAGAAGGGGGTGTGGAGTCTTAAAAAAACCCTCAGCTGACAGGAACCAACTGGAATTACTGCATTTAAACCAAGCTGCTGACAGACAAGTGTTTAAAATACACTAATCCTTTCTTTACATTAAAACCCAGGAATAAAATTATGCTTTTAGCAGTAATTCTCCCCTAAATTATTTGACTAAAAAAAGGAATCTGGCAACTAAGAAAATCAACTTTCTTTCTTATTAACCTTCTGCTTATCAGGCACAGCATATGTGAAAGAAATCCAATTAGGGAAACTACATTATGGTTAGAAAGCAGCCTTCTACACAGGGACCTTACAGCTTTCCAGTGCCTTCAGGACCCAAGCCAGGAGTCTAATCTCAGTGAGAAATGTTGCAGGCACATCCCCATGGCATATGTCATATGGTACAGACACACCTGTGTCCAAATATTTGTGCAAAAAACTCATGGATTGGTGAACATTCAGGATTTATTTTGTTTTTCCAAGGGAGGAGTTAAATGCAGCTGTCTGGAAGAGCCACAAAAAAAATCCCTTTGAGCATTCAACCCTGCAATCTCCTTCCTGATTGAACTGGAAAAAAAAAAATAAAATCAGAACCCTTCATCTCTCACCATTAGTTTCAACTCATTTGCCAAACTGTCCCTTTTCCTGCTATTCCAGCAAATAAATCCCTCTCCCCCCCCCTCCAGATCAGTGTCACAAACAACTGTGGGCATGGAACAGCTTTCACTGTCACAGCAACATGGAAAAGGACAGGAGGGATCACTGTCCAGATGGAAAAGCCAGGCAAGAAAGCTGCAAAGCAAACAAAAAATATTTTCCTTAATTTTCCTCTGAGGAGAGAGAAAATAATTCTCACCCCTCTGACAGGGAAAAATCAGGAGACAGGAGAAAGAGCCAAGCTGCTGGATGCAGCCAGCTCTGGGAAAACAAGGTTACTCAAGGGGCTTTGGTTTTTTAGCTACTGCTGTGAGAAAGTTTTCCTGCCAAACCCCCCATTCAGCCTGTGGCTCTTGGAGAGCAAACAGAGAGTGTGCCAGGTACTGCTGGGAGGGGTCTGCAGGGCTCTCCCCTCCCCTGGCTTTCTACAAGCCAAGAAGATGAACTCTGACATATTCTGGGCATGAAATCCACAGATGAACAATAAGATTCCCTGAAATACAGACTGCTAGGATAGAGTGTGAATCTCAGAGTCTTTTAAAGCTTACCCAGGGCTGACAAAATGAATCAGAGGACAGGATTCTCTGCATTAACTGAAGTTATCTGCTGCTCAAGGCTCCCCTGGCAATCAGTCTTTGCTGAAAGTTGCAGGACTCAAAAACCAATATTTCTCCCCCCCTCTGTTGCATCAATTTAACCCCAGAACAACACTGTCACCCTTTTTACTCTGTAATATCACCCATTTTTCCTTCAACACCCATTCCCCAAGGCCCAGAACCAAGAGGACCCTGGTGACAGCTCTGCCAGCACCAAATCCCACAATCCAGTTTGACTGGGGCTAAGTAGAAGAGATGAGGTTTGTCTCAGCAGCTCATCAGATTGGTCTTGGGGGGGAAAAAATGCCCCAAAAGCCATAAAATGAAGCTTTGTCGTGTTCAGGTCCCAGCTCTGGACATGGAGATCCAAACACCCAAGCCCCAGACTGCTCACTTCAGTCCCTGGTTCTGTGTCAGGGTGAGGTGCCACCTTCTGAGCTCTCCCCTTTCATGTCATGGGGGACATGGGTGAGGCCAGAGCTTGAGTCCTGTGTCCAGTTCTGGGCCCCTGAGCTCAGGAAGGAGCTTGAGGTGCTGGAGCAGGTCCAAAGGAGGCAACTGGGCTGGTGAAGGGATCCAGCAGAAATGCTGTGAGGAAGGGCTGAGGGAGCTGGGGGTGTTGAGGCTGGAGAAGAGGAGGCTCAGGGGAGACCTCATCACTCTCTCCAAGTCCCTGAAAGGAGGTTGGAGCCAGGGGGGGGTTGGGCTCTTTTCCCAGGCAACTCTCAGCAAGACAAGAGGCCATGGTCTCAAGTTGTGCCAGGGGAGGTTTAGGTTGGACATTAGAAAGAATTTCTTGATGGAGAGGGGGATCAGGCATTGGAATGGGCTGCCCAGGGAAGGGGTGGATTCTCCATCCCTGGAGCTCTTTCAAAAGAGCCTGGATGTGGCACTGAGTGCCATGGGCTGGGAACCACGGGGGGAGTGGAGCAAGGGTTGGACTTGAGGAGCTCTGAGCTCCCTTCCAACCCAGACAATTCTAGGATTCTATGATTCTAGGAAATGACAAAAAAAAAAAAAACCCCAACCTGTCAGCAGTGTGATCCCTTCTGGGTTGGCAGAAGATGCTGGAATTGAAATCCAAGGTGTCTGAAGTGTGGAGCAACTCCCCTTCTGGAGCCATGCTACAAAAGCAAACATTCTGGGTTTGTAGGAGAGCTGCAGAGAGCACAGAGGTGATCAGTGTCCTCTCCTCAGTGCTGCCTTCCAGCAGGAAAGGAGGAATAAAAAGCTAAAAGTAGCACAGAAGGTCAGAAGTACCCTGGATTCCCACTGATTGGGTAGGAAACAAGTAACAGAGCCAAGGAAGTGAAAAAGTCTTCCTCTCCCCAAGCAGAAGAAATGAAGATTCTTCCATATCCTCAACAGGGCAAACACAGGGTCTGAAACTCTGTGGACAAAACCCCTGGAGAACCTGAGGGCTTGAGCCAAGAGGAACAGCACTAAGGGTGACAGAACCTGTGAGGTGATTTTATTCTTCAACAGAAATGAAGTCAGAGGATTGGCCCTGTGCCTCCTAACCCAGGGCAGGGCTTACAGAAATGTCTCCAGAACACAAGTGACACTGGAATTCACACCTCTGACCTGAAAGAGAGGATGGAAAGGAAGCAAGGAAGTCGTGGTGGGACGTGCATGAGGCATCAGGAAAACCAGAGCTGGCTCTGGAACTGGTGACATTGAGATGTCTCCAACTGACCCTCCATGGGAACCAAAACCTTCATGAGAAGGGGGTGGAAAATGCAAAGAAGCAAAAGATTGAGGACTGAGGGTTCAGATTCATCCCAAGTTTCCCTCTGCATTAATCTGTCCCGTTATCTTTAACCCAGGGCACAGGATTTAGATCCAGCAGACAGCTTTTTGGGCTGGGAAGAGAAGGCAGTGAGGAAACAGAAGCATTTTGTCAGCTTTTCTGAGCTGCTCGAGGCTGCAAGTGAAGCACAGACAATCTGAGAAGTTTCAGTACTGGCAGGAGGAGTTCCACGTGGGAGAAAACCCAAAAGAAACCCAAACATCTCATTTTCTCCAATCTCCACATTTCAGGCATAAGCAGTATCACAGCTAAATCTGAATCTAGACCCTTATGGACAAACCAAAGACCCTCCAGTAGTCTAAGAGCCACCTCTACATTAATATTAATTATCCAGCACCAGGTGATTTTAGATTTTTCCATAAATCTGTTTTGATTACAGAGAGTCAAAACGTGGACTTTGTATACAAAATAATTTGACACTTGCTAAAAAACCCTGTATGAAAATTAACTCAGAATCTATTTTGGTGGAAGTCATCAGTTAGGGGAAGGTGAAATCTGCATTCAGTTTATTAATGGAAGATTTTATACAGGTGATGGGAAGGGTATTTATTCTGCAGCAGTACCCATATGCTTCCCCCATTTCATCAGTTAAAGAATTTATTGAAAAGTTAGAAAAAAAAAGTCATACCACTCAACAGAGAAGCTGCAAGGAAACTGAGAACTAGATAAGCAGGGGTATTAAAAGTCTTACCCTTTGAGAATTATTTCAACAATTATTCAACTAATAAAAAAATGAGTTTCAAACATTCTGCAGCACAGTTCCTGAGAATCCCAGCCTGTGCCAGGCTCAAAACTGAGCAGACAAATCCATTTTTAGATCTTTAGAAATGACCCTTCGTGCCTGTTGTTTTGATGCTTTACACAGAGAATGAAAACTCAATATCTCTCAAAATCTCAAATTTGAGTGATCTCTCATCACTCAAAATCTGTCCTCTTGTCCAGTTCTTGGGTTGTAATGCAGGGATATGGAACAGCCTCATGGTTTTTCACATATTACTGTTTAATGATGCCAGCAAAGACAAAAATTATGTCTCAGAAGCCCAAATCTTCCATTTAATACAGAGGGAACTCACCTCCAGGTTCCCACCACCACCAGGTTTTATTATCAAACCTATTTTCTCCCAGAAGCTGTCTTGCAGCATGTATCCTGGCAATTAAAATCAGAGGCATGATTTGTCTAGACCTTGGTTACACAACTAACAATTTCCTCCAGAGAGAGTGCAAGTGAGGCTGCAGCTACAGAGATGGCTTTATGCTCTGGCAGTCTCATTAGTACAATCCCTGAACAGCTTCAGCAGGGAAAAAAAAAAAAAAAAAAGCACAAAAAGATGCAGTTTCTTCCTCCATAATGCATTAAATGAAGCTGCCATCCTTGCTGATGAAGGCTGGGGTAGCTCTACCAAGCACATTTTAATTAAATGACAGCATCTTATGCCCAAATGGACTAGAGGCACACACCATGGAAGATTTTTCCTACTTCTGTCTCAAATCATCAGGGCTCCAACTGGCCCTAAAAGGCACGAGTTACCCTAAAAGCTTGTGGGAAGGAAAAAGTCTCAGCTGAACAGTAACTCTTCCCCCAAGGAAAGGGGGAATTATGGAGCTTCATCATCCCCATCATTCCTCCCAGCAAGGCAACTTCTCTGGAGTGCTCACCTCCTCCTCTTAAGGAATGATTAAAGATTCCAGACCAGATTCCAAGCCCTAATTAAAAGCCAGCTTCTGTGTTGTGGCAGGGTAATTAGTGGACCCTGGAACTGAACACTTGCTTGATTGCTAATGCACTGAAACATGGGGCTGAGGTAATATATCTAATTATTCCATTATTTAGGGAATAATTTTGCTACTAATACACCAAGCCAAGGGACATTTTAAGAGCAAGCCTGTCTATAATGTACAAAATCATTTATAACCCTGCTTTAGCAGCTCCTGATCCAGCTCTGCATCCAAACTGTCTAACTACAGATATAAAATACAGAATTATTTTGGTTAGGAAGGACTTCCAAGTCCAACCATTAAGCAGCAGGCTGCAAAATCCACCACTCAGCCCCATCCCTCAGCACCACATCCACACAGGCTTTCAAAATACACGTGGTTATATCCATACCCATCTAGGTGCCTGCTGTGGAGACACCCAAAAATTAATTTCTTCCCCATCCTGCACTCCTGCTTGTCCTCCTACCACAAGAGCAGCTGCCAAATGCTTCAGTGGCCACGACTCCAGATGAGAAATAAGGAGATGAAGGAAAAAAGGAGGATCCCATGAGGCACTGAGTCAGGATGGATGCACAGTTCTGGCTCTCTCTTCATCAGCTGCTTCTTCAGCACATTTGCCTCCATAATTAATGAGCTCCAACCAAATTTCTTGCATCTAAACACCAGGTCTGTTCTGCAGTGTTTACCACTTCCCCCAGTTCACTGTTTGCCCAGTGGTTTATCAGAGAATCATAGAATGGTTTGGGTGGAGAGACCTTAAAGCTCATCCAGTTCCAACCCCTCTGGCATGGGCAGGGACCCCTCCTCCCAGGTGGTTCCAAGCCCCATCCAACCTGGATTTAAACATTTCATTTGCACAAGTGCTACAACTCCCTCCAGCAGCTCAGCATTTCAAGAGCTGCAGGCAGCTCATCCCAACTTTTAGAAAACCTCAATTTTTGTGGCAGTTGCATCAGCTCCAAAGACATTTTGCCTCGATTCAAAAGCAACTCATCTCCCAGAAATAAATCCCTTCAGCTGGCCAAGAACATTACCTCACACTCAGTGCCTTGCAGCAGAGTGGGAACACCACTTGACTCTGTCTCACTGAGCAGCAGGAGCATTTTAAGCCATCCTGTTCCTCCTAAACTGCTCTGTCCACCCCTCTTTGGCTGAATTAAGATCAGGAACACTCCTCAGACCTGTGCTTCCCCAGCTTTTTGCCTCAAATCCTTTCCATCTAGGCACCAAATCCTGGATTATCAAGCCTCCAGGAAGATTTGATTCTGTACTCACAAAGCTTCTTCAATAATTCTTTTTTTTTTTTTCTGAGGAGTAAGAAATTCCAAGCTCAGGGATCCTTCTGGACCTCGAGCCAACAAATTGACTTTGAGATTTTCCTTTTTATGGCTTAAAAAGGTCCCTCTGTCACCCTCTGGAAAGGTTTCCCATTGCCTAGGGAATTCCTGCTCCTACACCAGGGGATTAATGGAAAGATCTCAGGGCTCAGCCCACACATTACTCACCTGTTTTACATTGTATCCTGCTTTTGCACTAGTTTCAATGAACATTACATTCAGCTCTTTGGCTTTTCTCTCTCCTTCCTCAATGGACACTTGTCTGGGGAAAATAGCAGAGAATTAGGAAAAAAAAAAAACCAAACCAAAACAAAAAAACCAGACCAACACCTTAAGAATGAAGATTTTTCATTTTCAGCCCAAGGAAGTGACTTCCACCACAAATCCCCACCCAGAAAGCATTGATTTGATGTCTGAACAATTAGGAATTAGTAGATTTTAATACCTAATAACAATCATTAACTTGCAGCCTACAAGGATCAAGTATAAACACCTCACACCAAGTGAATTTTGTTTTCTACATCAAAAACTGAGGGAAATTTTTGTTTAGGAACTGCCAAATAAAAATCATGAGGTATCTGAGGGGGACAGATGTGCATAAAGAATTTTAAATATGATGCTAGAAATGTGAAGTAGGGGTCACAAGTGAAGCTATTGTGAAGAATCAGGGATTTCAAGCAAATCCAGAATACTTCCCCCATGCTTCTGTTTTAATTTTGTGACTTTTGACTCATTTGTGTTCAGAAACCCATAAACCCACACAAGGAGAGCACACAATGCAGCAAAAGATGCACAATTTCTAATAAGAATATTTAAGGTTGGGCATTTATGAAAATCCTGAGGAGCTCTGAAAGGGAAGATTACTTGCATTTGCATTTCTATCTGAGCAAATTTATTAAGCATGAGTGTTTGTAACAACTTGAGCTTATTCATTCCCTGATGAAGGCTGTAGTTAACACTCCATTCTCTCCTGACATCCCAACAAGCTGGTGACAGGTTCTCAACTCATCCACAGCTTTGTGCTGCAAAACTTGTAGTTAACCAAATAAAAGAGATTTTAAAATTGAGATTTCTCTAGTCACAGCCATCTCCAGCACAGTCAAAACAAGCTTGAGCGTTCTGGAATAAAAATTAAAAAAAAAAAAATAAAAATACAAGTGTTCTTTTAACAGTCATTTTCTAGGAGAAAACAGTTTAAGAAAAGCATTTAAAAGATGAGTTAATCCTCCATACCTCTTATCTGCTAGATCTGTTTTATTCCCCACCAGCATAATGATGACATCACTGCCCCTTTCCGTTCTGACATCATCAATCCATTTTGTTGTTTGCTGGAAGGAGTTTACATCTAGCAGAGAACAGTGGAGAGGATTATCACTGCAGGCATCCTTCACAGATCACTGCTAAACACACCTCTGTCTCAAATAAAAGCTTCACATTTCTCTGGAATTGGCCTAATTAATTGTTGAAGAACCAGCAAGTGAAGCCCTGAGTCCCCCAGACTAAAATACAAGAAACTTTTTGGCATTAACTTCAAATGAAACTTGATTACAGGTGACTTCAAAGCCAGGGAGTGAACTGAGTTCACCTATAATTGGGTTCTGGCAGGATTTATAATGAGAGGTTTTATCACTGTGTTTCAGACCAGCTCCCTTTTATTGAGATGCACAGAAAATATTTTATATAGAGAATGGGGATTTAGGTGATGTTGCATTTTGCTGCTCACCAGTAAAAGGTCCCTACAGCTTCACTGCTTCTCTGAAATACCAGCTACAATTTTTGTACAGCTTTTTGTACACTTTTTACTTGCTTTACTTATTATTTCTCTAGGAAATAATACACAGAAATAATTTGCAAATCATTGGCATAGAACCAGAGATACAAATTTAGCTTTTCCACAGATTTTTTTTTTCTTTCCTTAGTGCTAAGTCCTTAAAAGCTGCAAGATAAGAATTTCAGGCAGCTATCCTGATCTAATGAGCCAGAATGTTGTTTATAAAGTTGCACCCCAAAAAGAAAACCAAGTTGAAGCTGCCATGGAGCTCAGCATTTGCCAGTGAGCTACACAAAGAGCATCTGAGCTGCCAAAGTAGTTTGCAGGCCTTAAAAATCAGAGGGGAGGGCTCTGCAGCAATTCTTAACAAGTATTGATTTTTTTTTTTAATGGTTTCTACTGCAAAGTAATATATTGTGTGCTAGACAGTCAAGATTTGATCACATGCCAGTGTCTTAATTATTCTCTTTACTACTTGGTAATGCAGAATTGGCCAGGTCAGGAGAAAAGTTCACAGCTAACCTGCAATTTTAGCTCAGCTGAAAGTGCTATTTTTAACAATTAAAGGTTTTATAGATAAAGCCTGTTTTCCTGCAGTATTCTCTCAGTATTTATCAAGCAAAGGACAAGCACTTTTGCACTTGTAGAGAATTAGGGCATTGGTCTCAGTCAATTCTGGTTTAGAACTGAAAGTGCCTGGAGGTTTAGTCCTCCAAAAGCAAAAATTCCTGTTCTTGGTAAATACAGAAAGCTCCTAAACTCAGGGAGCTCTGGATTGAGGGGAGGGAGAGGAGGAGAAGAGTTGAAGCAGCACTAATATTTTAGTTCACAAAAATGTACATACCTTAGTAAGAAATGAAAGAGCAGTTGTTAAAAGAGAAGGGCTTAGTGGTAAAGTTTGATTGCAAAATGTGACAGTGACTCAGTCAAATGGAAATGTGATGTTAATGCATTCCCCCCCCCCCAGCCCATGCCCAGAATTTTAAATTTTTGTCTGTTTGTTTGTTTGTTTTGGGGGGGTGGGGGTGGAAAGAGGGCAAATGGAGTGAAGCAAGCTAGAGTGCAATGTTTCACATGGAAGAATTCCAATCTTTACCAAGATGATTCAGGTGTTTGAGACCAAAAGTCACAGGTGATATGAGAACCAAAAAGCAGATGGAAGAGGGTAAAGTGCAACAAGACCAGCCAGGACTCAAGGTTTCAGGAAAGGGTTACAAAATGATGTTGTTTGTCAGGTAGTTTACACATCCCAACAACATCCACCGGGTGGGGGTCAGCTTAAAACTTGACTACAACAACAACAACAAAAAAAAAAAAATTAAAAACAAAATCCTCGTGGTGATTTGTTGGTTTTGTTTTCATGCCAGAACGAAGACCAAGCAGATGTCTGTGAGAGGACATGCAAAGCTAAGGCTAGAGGATGAAAAAAAAAAGGGCAGAGTATTAGAAATGCAGAATTCCCCCCACTCACTTGTGATATCATAAACAACAACTGCAACAGTGGAGTCACGAATGTAGCTAGGAATCAAGCTCCTGAACCGTTCTTGACCTGCTGTGTCCCATAATTGCAACCGTACCTAACAAAATCAGTCAAACAAGCAAGAAAAATAAGAAAAGAGGTCAAAGCCAGGGCAAAATACCTACTTGTGATATCGTAAACTACTACAGCAGCAGCAGAGTCACGGATGTAACTGGGAATGAGGCTACGGAAACGTTCCTGACCCGCAGTATCCCACAGCTGCAACCTGATCTGTGGGTGGGAGAAAATTAAAAAAGCCAAAAAAAAAAAAAAAAAAAAAAAGACTGCCACTGAAAGTGTAAAAGAAAATTTATTTTTTGGAAAAAAAAAAAAAAAAAACTAAATTAAAAATGATAAACTCATGCAGGAGATGACTGGGGGCTGGGAGGAGGAGGATGGCTCCTCATTTTACCTCTCCCAAGCACTAGAAGTAGCTGAAGTGGTGTGTGTGCACCTATCTTGGCTTTCCTCTGGCTCTGCCTTTTTTTATTTTAAGTGTTTTCCTCCCAAAAGAGGAGAAATGGACTCGCTCAGCTTTCAAACTGAGGGGACTAGCAAGAAAACCAAGGCAAATGTTCACCTCCTACATGAGAGGGTCGTGTTCTGCTGCTACCCCTCCTCAGGCCCCCAGGATGTAACCTGAAGGTTATTTCAGAGCACACACCAGATTTCTCAAGGCAGAGCCTCCAGCTGCTGCCAAAGCATTGGAAAAGCTACTCAGGTGAGTTTTCCCAGGAGGAAAACATGCTAATTATTACTCTCTGTTGAAGCCTTAGCCACACTGCATCTTAACATGCACAAAGATGAGGCTGAATGTCTCTCACCAGCAAGGTTCTGAAAGAAAAGGGAAGATACACCAACAGCAAGATGGCAAGATGTACCAGGGCCAGTTTTTGCTATGGAAAGACCATCCCACCACTTCCCATGCAGTAACATTTCCTGTGGGTTTGTACCACACCATGAGCATATGCAGCACTGCACAGTTTGCTACTGCAAATAGCTCAATGGCTGAATCCCTTAATTAAGAATCTGAGCTCATTTAAAACCCCAGGCTTGTTTCCACAGAGGAGTGATTTCATTTCAGGAACTGGAGCTGCAGTAAGCTTAGAAACAAGTATCATTTGCAGATTACAGCTGAAGGCAACCTTCTTTATTTTAAAGAAGTAACATTCAGATTTAACAAGCCAGCTATTAGCTGACAGCATTTGGCAGCTTATTATTTTATCCTGTGTCTCACAACCTCAAGAACTGAAGAGGTCAAGTGTGCTTCCCTCCTACAAATTCCCACCATTATCCAAACTATCTGTGTCATCCCTTTCTTCAAAGGGAATGACTGCAAAATGGCCCCCAGGAGCCTTCCACAGATGAAGCAAATGAGTGATTTCCCATTGCCCCACGTGGAGCTGGGAGCTCTTCCCACAGCATTCCTTAGCCTGGGAGCAGCTGGGAGATGGAAGGCTGAGTCTGTGCTTCCAAGGGATCTCAGAACTGTGGGCTGCACCATTCCAAGAGATTGCAGATCCTCATTCCTACTGCACACAGAGAAGGGCAAGGAAAAATCTTACTCACTGTTCGATCCTCCAAATACATCGTTTTCGAGAGGAAGTCAATGCCAATTGTTGCCTGGAAGAAAAAAGAAACATGAAAGAAAAAGCAAAACACACCAAAAAAAAAAAAACCCAACACCTCTTAATTGAAACATCGTAACAACTGTAGGGATTTTTCCAGGATTACTGCCACCTCAGAATTCAGCGCCTGCAGTGGATTTGAAAGAAAAAAATCCTAGAATCCTAGAATTGTCTGGGTTGGAAGGGAGCTCAGAGCTCCTCAAGTCCAACCCTTGCTCCACTCCCCCCGTGGTTCCCAGCCCATGGCACTCAGTGCCACATCCAGGCTCTTTGGAAATAGCTCCAGGGATGGAGAATCCACCCCTTCCCTGGGCAGCCCATTCCAATGCCTGATCCCCCTCTCCATCAAGAAATTCTTTCTAATGTCCAACCTAAACCTCCCCTGGCACAACTTGAGACCATGGCCTCTTGTCTTGCTGAGAGTTGCCTGGGAAAAGAGCCCAACCCCCCCCTGGCTCCAACCTCCTTTCAGGGACTTGGAGAGAGTGATGAGGTCTCCCCTGAGCCTCCTCTTCTCCAGCCTCAACACCCCCAGCTCCCTCAGCCCTTCCTCACAGCATTTCTGCTGGATCCCTTCACCAGCCCAGTTGCCTCCTTTGGACCTGCTCCAGCACCTCAAGCTCCTTCCTCAGCTCAGGGGCCCAGAACTGGACACAGGACTCAAGCTCTGGCCTCCCCAGAGCTGAGCACAGGGGCAGAATCCCTTCCCTGGACCTGCTGGCCACGCTCTTCCTCAGCCAGCCCAGGATGCCATTGGCCTTCTTGGCCACCTGGGCACACTGCTGCCTCCTCTTCAGCTTCCTGCCAATCCCAGCTCCCTTTCTGCCACTCTCTGCCCAGCCTGGAGCTCCCCATGGGCTTCTTGTCTTGAACCTCATCCCCTTGGGATCAGCCCAACTCTCCAGTCTCTCCAGGTCCCTCTGCAGAGCCCTCCTGCCTTCCAGCTGATCCACACTCCCCCCAGCTTGGGGTCACCTGGGAATTTGCTGCTGATGGACTCAATCCCCTCATCTAAATCCTCACTAAAGATATTAAACAGCACTGGGCCCAACACTGATCCCTGGGGGACACCACGGCCGCCATTTTGATGCAGCCCCGTTCAGCACCACTCTCTGGGCCCGGCCCTCCAGCCAGTTCCTAACCCAGCACAGATGCCCCTGGCCAAGCTGTGGCCTGACAGCTTTTTCAGGAGAATCCTCTGGGAGACGGTGCCAAAGGCCTTGCTGAAGTCCAGGTAGAGCACATCCACAGCCTTCCCCTCAGTGTTGGTTTTCTTAGGTGCAGGATGTAATTCTGTCTGTAAGGTTCAAGGCAGCTTTGCCTTAATATCCAGAACCAGAAACAAGCTCTTAAAGCACAAGAAGTTGTTGAGTTTCACTTCAGTCTCAGCAGACTGACAGTTTAATCCATACAGCCAGCAAGGTGTTGTATGGATATGACCCAAGTTAGTGTGAACCAGGACATGTGGGCACACTGTTTCCTTAGCTTGATGTGTCTTAATTTAAGTTTTTTTTTTTAAATTTATTATTAAGGCTAAGGAGGACATCTTCCCATCTGCTGCACCAGAGGAGTGTGAGCACACACAGCCTCCAACAATTACTGAAGCTCAGTTAATACTAAAGGTCACTGCAGCACAACTGCACCCAAGTTTCCAGACACAGTTGGAGCTTCAGAGATGTTCCCAAAAGAATTGATTTTAAGACAAAAAGGCAAAAAAAACCAACCAAAAACATAGGTAATAGGCAAGCTGCTCAGCTAGGGAGTGAAGCCACCTCTTCCCTGCCTCCCCCACTTCAGTATTTCTAATGGAGAGTCCATTTTATTATATATGCTGCATATTGTTCATTATATATCCCCATAATTAATTAATTTCTTGTATTCTGCCAGATACTTTTTGTGACAGGAATAAAGAAGAAAGCCAGTCATCCTGCTTTGGGGCAATACAGAAAAAAAAAAACCCCAAAACCAGCTGAAACAAATGAATTAAAAAAGCAGAACTGAATGATCCAGACTGAATTTCCATTTGCAACTAAATACATAAATCAGAAAACAAACTGCCCTGGCTGGATCAGGAGAGCAGGTTTGGAGTTCCAGGGATGCCTACAGGAAAAACAGCTACTGATGGATCCCAAGATGTGTAACCAGTGATTTTTCACTGGTCAGCAAGAACTGTGACATGACCATTGCATACTGAGACTGTCAGGGGGGTAGGAAAAGCCTCAACAGCCTCCTGCAACATCCTGATTCCCTTTTGTTTTCCATGGTTTTGGTGGAAGATACTCCTTGGAAGAGTGCCTCAAGGATTATTCTATTTTCCCTCATGTCTATTTGATTATTTTATTTTTTTTTTTTTTTACAGAGAGAAAGCTACCAAACCCCTATGATCTCACACCTCACACACCAGTCAGGATCCTGTTCTGCTGGAGACTCCCATTTTCCTCTGCTCTCAGTAGGAGATGGAATATCAGCTCCAAAGCCTGAAACCTGGCTCAGCCTTCACTCTGAAGCTCATTCTGTTGCTGGATGAAGTCTGGGGGGAAGGCAAATGGCCCAGAGGAATGCCCAGGGTCAGTGAGATCCCTGCACTCCTTTGCTCAGGGCTGCAAGAGTTGCATGGAATAATTCCCAGCCAAACATTTCTCCACCTGGATCACGACACAGAGAAGCAGCAGATGTCACAAGGAGCTGATTCAGGCATTCCAGATCCCAGATTTTTTTTTTAAATAGGTAACCTACCAAGAGGCACTTTGTCACCATTCTGATGGAAGGAGAAAAAAAAAAAAGAAAAAGGAAAAAAAATGGGAAAGGGGAAAGAGGAAAGGGGAAAAGGGGAAAGGGGAAAGGGGGAAGGGGGAAGGGGGAAGGGGGAAGGGGGAAGGGGGAAGGGGGAAGGGGGAAGGGGGAAGGGGGAAGGGGGAAGGGGGAAGGGGGAAGGGGGAAAGGGGAAAGGGGAAAGGGGAAAGGGGAAAGGGGAAAGGGGAAAGGGGAAAGGGGGAAGGGGAAAGGGGAAAGGGGAAAGGGGAAAGGGGAAAGGGGAAAGGGGAAAGGGGAAAGGGGAAAGGGGAAAGGGAAAGGGGGAAAGGGAAAGGGGGAAAGGGGAAAGGGGGAAGGGGGAAGGGGGAAGGGGGAAGGGGGAAGGGGGAAGGGGGAAGGGGGAAGGGGGAAGGGGAAAGGGAAAGAGAAAGAGAAAAAAGAGAACAGAGAAAAGAGAAAAAGAGAAAAAGAGAAAAAGAGAAAAGGAGAAAAAGAGAAAAAGAGAAAAAGAGAAAAAGAGAAAAAGAGAAAAAGAGAAAAAAGAGAGAAAAAGAGAAAAAGAGAAAAAGAGAAAAAGAGAAAAAGAGAAAAAGAGAAAAAGAGAAAAAGAGAAGATTCTGGGGAGCCCTTGCAGCATCTTCCAGTGCCTGAAGGGGCTCCAGGAAAGCTGGGGAGGGACTTGGGACAAGGGCCTGGAGGGATGGGATGAGGGGGAAGGGTTTCCAGCTGCAAGAGGGGAGATGGAGAGGAGATCTTGGGGAGGGAGAAATTGTTTGGGGTGAGGGTGCTGAGCCCCTGTCCCAGGGTGCCCAAGGAAGCTGTGGCTGCCCCATCCCTGGCAGTGTCTCAGCCCAGGTTGGATGGGGCTTGGAGCAACCTGGGCTGTGGGAGGGGTCCCTGCACATCCAGGGGTTGGAACTGGAGGAGTTTTTGGGTCCCTTCCCACCCAACCCATTCTGTGGTTCTATGAAGAACCAACAAACATAAATCCTCAGCTCAAAACCCAGTAAGGTATAAAAATTCCTTGTGTATTTTTAAACCCAGTGGGTTCTGAGCACTGGGAATTTTCAAGCAGCAGTGAAAGTGTAAAGAAGACACAAAAAACACCCGAGGGGACCACCCTGCAGATGGGGTCATGGGTGAGAAGACTTAAAATCCATCTGTCCTCCCCAAGATTACAGTCTAACAAGGAACTTCTGTCACCCCATTTTACAGACTGCACAGAATTACCCAGTGTCCTGGTTTGGGGCAGGAAAAGGTGATTTTCTGTCTTGTACTTTTGTTTTTAGTTAAGTCTCTTGTAAGCAGCTGCACTGCTGAAATGAACAGCAAGTTTCTCAGGCAGTGGCTGCTGCTGGGACTGATCCCACTCCATGGTTACAGTTCCAGCTGGAGCCTGGGGTGCAGAACCAGGGACACTGCTCAGCTCTGAGCAACATTTTGCCCTCCAGAAGGAGAAAAGGAGTCAAGAGGTCCCACCTGGAACCCTCCTTTGGGGAGGAAGGGACAAGAGAGATGCCAGAATTGAGCAACCAGAGGATTCCATCCCATCCACCTCATCCTCAGGAGAAATTGGAGGGATCCCCAGGCTCAAACCCCTTCCTGCTTCCCCTTCTTCCCCTCTCCCTCTTTGCTTGGGCATCCTGGGAGGATCCCATCCCTTCCTCTGCCTCTGCTCCTGATCCATCCCAGCCTGAATCTGTGTGTTCCTGCCTCCAGCTCCCAACTGCTGCTGACTCCAGGATTCCAGCCTGGATTTTCCCAGGGCTGCCCTGCAGCCTGGGTGGTGACCTGAGAGTTCTTGGGGGAAAGGGGGGAGGAACCTGGGATCCATTTTCCTGTCTATTTCTATAGATTGAGTCATTTTTCCTATTTCTCATCCCTGTTTCCTTCAAGCTGTGTAGTTCAGTTCCCAACCCATCAGTCTCTCTCCCTTATTCCGTCTCCTTTCTTTACAAGGGAGGAGAGAGAGATTAACAGAGAGCAGCTGTTAATTGGTTTAATTGCCAGGCCAGTGTTAAACCCTGACACCCAGAATTATGCAAGAAGCCTGAGGCAAAGCAGAACCTGACTTCTCTCTCAAGTCCCAGGCCAGTGTTTCCACTCCATGCTGCTCTCCCTCTCTGAGAGGATGAAGCTAAAGGGAAGGGTCTCTAATTTTCCTCTTGCCTAACAGACAGTGGCATCATGTTGGCCAGTGCTGCTCTTTCATTACACATCACATATGGGGCCAAAGAAGAAGGAAAATCTTCCCCAGCACATCCACAGGGAGCAATCACTCCTGGGAAAATCTACGCCCCATAAATGGTAAGATTTTATTTCAGGTGTTCTGAGTTTCCCTGACACAAGTACAGCAAGTTCTTGTTTGATTCACAACTGCTGCTTTCATGAAAACAGTTTATTAGTAAGCAGGGACAACAGCTGAATTCTTCTTATCTAGCAGCAAGTAAAAGAAAATGAATGCACAGCACAGATTTTATTCAAGCTCAGTTTTCTATTTTTACCAACTGAGCACAAAAAGCCTCATTCAGCTGATAGGTTGTGGCAGCTTTCAGAAAAGACACATTCTGAATTTCTCAGAAATGTCCAGAATGAGCAAATCATCCATCAAGTCACCTGCAGGTAACCACAGGCACACTTTGATGGGTGTTATCATTCAAATATGTGAGGTCTCTATTGACTCCCAGGCATCAAAAAATTTTTATTCTGGTTTGACACAGACACATGGTGTGATTTGGGCCAAATTACTGGAGCTTTTATGACTCATTATTTTTTTCCAGCTGTCTCAAAATAGGATGTATCACCCTACCTCAGTAGAACAGAGGTTTTTGGGTGAAGGACATTACATTAACCCCCAAGCTAGGCACACATAAGTAACAGTTAAATTGAAGCTATCTTGTTAGCCCTTCAGATTTCTTACTGGTTTAAATCCCACTGATTCATTTTGCAATCTTTTAGTAGATTATGTTGGACCAGCTTCCTATGGAAACAACTGAACTGTCAGAAAGCACAGAGGGTCAAACCTCTTCAAGAAAGAACTAGGACTTAAGCTCTGGAGAGAAAATGGACCTGAAAGAAAAAAAACTGTGTGTGGGGGGGGAAAAAAAACCCCAACAAAACAGATGAAATAAAAGCACTGCATTCACATGTCCAAGGAATTCCACTGGGTAGAATCTGAAAGGATGTTTGCTCCCTTGGGAGCTACAGGGTGTGCACTCCAGCCCTCCCACACCACACAAGTTTTGCTTCTCCCATAGCTCAGTGAGAAATTAAATCTCATTCTGCTCAACTCCCCCAGAAGCAGCAATGAGAGGAGAGGCAGGAAGGAAATCCCAAGGGATAAAGAGATTGGAAAGAGACACCTGGATAGCCAATCAGTAACAGAAGAACCACAGTGCTTTCCCTATTTTTTTCCCCATTACCTCCTTCCTCCCCTCCTAAAAATCCCTTCAGAGTCACCAGGGGAGAGGTTTTTCTCAGCTGAGTGTTTCAGGACATCACCAACTGTACCCAAGTTATGAAAAATGTTCTGCTTCGAGAAGGCTGGAGGAAATAAAAGTATTTTTATAGCTTGCCACCTTTTCAAGCTCACCCTAAATTCTGGGAGTGGGCAACGAGTGCTCTCCTTGAACTTAAGAGTTTGCTTCCATCAACTGAACTGAGTTGTGAAGATGAAGAAATGAGGGGGCTGCAAGGCAGATTGGAATAAAAGGCCTCAGCCTTGCCACCCCAATCTTCTTTAAATGAGAAATAACCAGACAAACATAAGCAAGAAGTCATAGGATGAAAAGGTTGCACAAAAAAAAAAAGAGTTTTGTGGTCTTCAATCCAACAGGCAGAATAAAATATCATCCTAAAGCACAACCCACTGCTTCCTGCTCCACAAATCCTTGTTCATCCCACTTGTGCATCTCAGCTTGCTTCTTTTTAATAATAATAATAAAAAAAAAGAACTAGGAACCTGTTAAATTTTCCCCACAAAAGATTTGGGGTGGAAAACCCAAACCTGGTGGATATAAGCAGTGCTGTCAAACCACAGCTCATCCTGCTGCAAGTGGCAGATAAAGTACTTGAGCAGAACTCACCACTGGAAATGCCATTCTCAAAGGTTATGAAAATACAAAGCTTAAAAGATTTTTACAGGCAGGAATCTGGGCTGTGTTCCAGCCCTTCTCCACTGCAACCAAATGGATTCTTCCTGCAGTGGAAGACACAGCCTTACAGAAGACAAAAATATGGATTAATTTACCTGGTAGGTGTTGTCAAAGCTGTCATACATGAACCTGGTGATCAAGGAAGTCTTCCCCACTGAAAGAAAAAAACAAAAAACCAGATTCAATAAGCAATTTCAGAGCAAGTTTTAAGCAAGTGGTATAAAAATAGCTTCAGCAGGAGTTTTACTGTGCCCAAGAGGTCTGTGCTGTGCAACTCAACTTCCTACAAGCAACAGAGCAGTTCCATGACTTTACCACTGCAAAGTCACTACAAGGGACATTTTTTTCTGGAAAAGGTTGGCTCCTGTATCATGGAATAATCTGGGTTGAAGGGACCTCTAAAGGTCATTTAGTAAAACCCCTGCAGTATCAGGGACACCCTCACCCAGCTCAGGGTGCTCAGAGCCTCCTCAAGCCTCACCTTGAACATCTCCAGGGATGAGACCTCAACCACCTCCCTGGGCAACCTCTGCCAGTTTTCCACCCCCCTCCTGGTACAGAACTTTTCCCTGACATCCAACCCACACCATTCCTGAGCATCAATTTTTTTCTTAAACATTGCTGATTCGAGATGAAAACTGAAATAGTTTGATATTTCTGTATTTCTATTGATACTGTGTCCAGTTCTGGGCCCCTGAGCTCAGGAAGGAGCTTGAGGTGCTGGAGCAGGTCCAAAGGAGGCAACTGGGCTGGGGAAGGGATCCAGCAGAAATGCTGTGAGGAAGGGCTGAGGGAGCTGGGGGTGTTGAGGCTGGAGAAGAGGAGGCTCAGGGGAGACCTCATCACTCTCTCCAAGTCCCTGAAAGGAGGTTGGAGCCAGGGGGGGGTTGGGCTCTTTTCCCAGGCAACTCTCAGCAAGACAAGAGGCCATGGTCTCAAGTTGTGCCAGGGGAGGTTTAGGTTGGACATTAGAAAGAATTTCTTGATGGAGAGGGGGATCAGGCATTGGAATGGGCTGCCCAGGGAAGGGGTGGATTCTCCATCCCTGGAGCTCTTTCCAAAGAGCCTGGATGTGGCACTGAGTGCCATGGGCTGGGAACCACGGGGGGAGTGGATCAAGGGTTGGACTTGAGGAGCTCTGAGCTCCCTTCCAACCCAGCCAGTTCTAGGATTCTATGATTCCTGCAGAATCCTAGAGTGCCCTAGGGTGGAAAGAACCTCTGTAGGTCCCTTCTCCAACCCTCCTGCTCTAAGCAGGGCTAGTTCCAAAAATCCAGAATTCTCTGAGAAACTTCTGAAATCTCCAGGGATGGAGATTCCATAATTCCCAGGACAACCTGGGACAACCTGGGTGCAGTGCTGGAGCTCAGCCAGCTCTGGGCAGACATCTGGGTGGTGTCAGGGACTCCACTGAAGGGATCCTCCTTGGAGAAGGGAGATGAGGTGGTGTGAGGGATGGAAAAGGGATAAAGCTTTGGTGCTCAGTGAGCAATAGGGCAAAATCTGAATTGTTTTCCTGCCCATCTGGGGGTGCTGGGGGGAGGAGAAGTTAAAGCCTATGGATGTGCTTTTGTTGGGTGTGACAAAGCTGTAGAAGAGGTTGTGCTCAGCACAGCCCTGAAAGTGAAAAGTTCTGTGATACCAGAGCCACTTCTTCACTGCTCCACCTGAATTCCTGTTCCTGGTGGCTTGGATTGAGAGAGGAAAAGTAATGGTGGAACAAGGGTTCTGGATGGGAAGGGGAGAAGGGGAAAAAGAGGGGGGGAAGCTCTTGAGGAGCTCTGAGCTCCCTTCCAACCCAGACAATTCTAGGATTCTGTGATTCTGAGCCACCCAGAAACTTGGGGTGAGCTAAATGAAGCTGTGCAGTGGGGCCTGGCAACCCTCACAATAAATTGCCCCAACCCAGGCAGCTCTGCTCCCTCAAATCATGCAGCCACATCCCTTCACAATCCATCTCCCTGTGCACCTCCTCAGTGCCACCCTCTCCAGAGCTGTCACCCAGCTGGCAGTCCCTGCTCTGGTGTTATGACTAAAGAGCACCACAGCTCAGAGGTCTCTTTACCATCTCAGTGCCTGAAGGTCTTTCTCACTCCAATAATTCTCAGCCTTCCTTTGATGCTGGAGTCACCAGAGGTTTTTGAACAAGCAGGGTCATACACAGCTCAAAACCCCATTACTCACTGGGGCTGCAGTCAGAAGGTGTCACCCAGTGTCACCCAAACCCTTCCATGATTCACAGAATGGCTGAAGTTGGAATGAACCTCAGAGATCATTTCCCCAACCTCCCTGCCATGCCCAGGGACACCTCTCATCCAGCCCAGGATGCTCCAAGCCTCATCCAGCCTGGTCCTGAACACCTCCAGGGAGGGGACATCCACAACTTCTCTGGGAAATGTGTCCCAGAGTTTCACCACCTGAAGAGCTGCTTCCCAAAATCCAGTCTGAACCTCTTCTCCTTCAGTTTAAAGCCATTTCCCCTTGTCCTATCCTCTGGACACTCTTAGGAAAAGTCCCTCTCCCTTTCAACACCCTTCAGGTATTGGAATGCAGCTCTAAGGTCCACCTGGAATCCTCTCAGAGCTGCAGACAAAGCCTTTTTCCTGTGATGCTGCAGCTCCTCTGGAACCACAACTCATCCTGGGAAGGTTAAATTACAAACTGTATCCAACTCTGTGAAGCTCCTCATTCCATAACCAAGTTCTGTGTAAAACTGGAGCACTCCAGCCAGGTCTCAGATTACCCTGTGAGCTCTTTTTCCTTGAAAAGCCAGGAAATATATAAGGAATAAAGAAGAATATAAGGAAATAAAGAAAAAAAATTATAAGAGGTCCATTTTGTGTCCTTCAAACAAGGTTCCAGAGATATTACTTCTCTGCAAGGATGACCATTAAGGGAGTTAAAGCCAAGATTGGGAAGGGAGGGAAGTTTTTAAGGGGTTTTCTGGTTGTTTTTTTATTTTGTTTTTCTCATCTCAAGATAAAACTTTCAAAGAAATCTCAGGTGTTGGACTTCAGCAGCATTTTAATCCATTTGCAAACTTCAAACTCTGCAGAAGTGCAAAACTCAACAGGAATCCAGCAGACAGCCTTGGAGAAAAAAAAGAGTTTCCCCAAGTTAAAATTTGAATTCCTGGGTGAATTTTTCACATCTCCTGCTCCATGGTCTCTGTGTTCTGCATCAGACTTCTCACAACACTGAAAATCTGCCTTGGCAAAAGCAAACATTCCCTTTGAGTGGCTTTTCAGAATCAACACATCTCAGGTGGGCAGGATTCCTAAATTCCTTCACTCAGATTTCTCCCAGGCCCCTCTGGATGGGTTGAACAGCACCAGGTGGTGCAGAACCAACAGCCCTGGGCTCTGAGAGGAGGAGGAGGAGATCAGAGCCAGCAGCCCTAAACCTTCCATGTGAAGAATGGGATTGAAATTATTCTTAAAATTTGCAGAATCAGGGAATGGTTTGGGTTGGAAGGGACCTTCCAGCTCCTCCAGTTCCAACCCCTGGATGTGCAGGGACCCCTCCCACAGCCCAGGTTGCTCCAAGCCCCATCCAACCTGGGCTGAGACACTGCCAGGGATGGGGCAGCCCCAGCTTCCTTGGGCACCCTGGGACAGGGGCTCAGCACCCTCAAATTCAAGAATTTCTTCCTAAAATTTCCTAAATCTCTTCCTCTTGCAGCTCCCTCAAATTCAACAATTTCTTCCTAAAATCTCACCTAAATGTGCTCTCTTTCATCTTGAAACCCTTCCCCCTCATCCTGTCCCCTCAGGCCCTTGTCCAAAGTCCCTCCCCAGCTTTCCTGGAGCCCAAGAAGCTCTGAGTTAATTACAGTCTGTTTTAATTAAATAGTAAGCAACACTCCAGCACAGTTTGCTGCTGTTTTGGTACAATACATCAAATTGTAGAATCAGGGAATGGGTTGGGTTGGAAGGGACCCAAAAGCTCCTCCAGTCCCAACCCCTGGATGGGCAGGGACCCCTCCCACAGCCCAGGTTGCTCCAAGCCCCATCCAACCTGGGCTGAGACACTTATTTTGGAGTGAGTCTGTCCAAAATGCATAAAATCTGAGATTTTTCCAGTTCACATTCCTTGAGATTTCCTACCTTCACTCACAAAAACCCAGGGTGTTGCTTGGCTTGCTTAGATTTCAACATCTGCTTCAACCAACACTTGGAGAGAGAATCTTAATGCACTTGAGTTCTAAGACATTTCTTCTCCAAACAGAGCAGGGAGATTTCTTGCTTTTCAGAGCACAGCACCAGGCACCAGACCAAGGTTGTATAAATATCAACTGCTTACAGTTCTAATTCCACCCCAACTCCTGAAGCATCCCCATTTCTCCTTCTAAAAAGAAAAAACAAACTCAAAAATTTCAAGATTTAAAAATTCTGGCAGAAGGGAAAACCCAGTATCTCTAATGAAAAGGGGAAAAAAAAAAAAAAAAATCAGTGAATTTTCTCTTCAGAAATTCACAGTTTGAGATTACATAAACAGACTCCTTGTCCAGAGAGTTTCCAGGCTTGAAATATTCCCTCTTGGAAAGAGCCCTAATACCCAACCCCACCTCATCTCCAACCCAAAACCTTTCCAACCCAAACCACTCTATGGTTCTGTGAACCTGCAGGAAGAGCTGATCTTTTTCCACTCCCTTGGCAGAGCAAGAAGGAAAGGCTGCTGAGCCACACTTGGCTTTTGGAGCTGAGCCCCTGGGCTCTTGGATGAGTTTTACATCAGTTTTTATTCAGAATATCTCAATAGATTGCCAGGCCCCAGGGCAAGACTTGAAAAAGAAATAAATAATGATTATAATAAAGGATATTTAAAGAAAATACTAAAGGAGGCATTTATTGGCTGGCATTTGAATCCCATTCTGATTCCTATTTTTCACTTGCTTTCAATTCCACCTTGCTGGAATTGTTTATTGGATTCAGCAGAGGCATTAATTTGGGAATTATTGCAAGCAAGTCCGAGGACAGAACCTGAATTCCAAACAACCTTGAAAGATGCACAAGTTCCCTCAAGAGGAAAATGAAGCTCAGAAGGGAGGAGTCACACAAGGTAAGAGCTTAAAATACAGATTGCAAACAAGTGGGGAAGGAATCTGGGAGTTAAAAGCAAAGGAAGCAGCTAAGGACAGTTCAGACTTCAGCCTCCTTTCATTAAGCAGGGTTGTTTGGTTTGGGTTTTAATAATCTACAGGGTTAATTTAATCTCTTGGAAAAAATTCAGCACATAAATATGTCCAGGACAGCATCAGTCAACAATGCAGGAGCACACAGCATCCTTTAGGCCAAAATATTTCTGGTATGCTGCTAGGACAATTAAAAAAAAAAAAAGAAAATTATCCTGGGAGGAATAAAGGGAGGGGAGGAAATGCTGTGAATAGGATTTTATCCCAGGTCACAGCTTTGGCTGGAGCAGCACAGGGGGTTCTGCTGGACAGAAAACTCAGAGTAATTCAGGAAATGAGCAGGAATTTTTTTAGCAAGAAAAAAGTCAGCTCAGAAAGCTTCCCAGAGGAACTGAAAAGGGATGGACAGCAGAGAAGTAACTCAGTGATAGGAAGAGGTGATCTCCAGCCTCCTTCTGAACAAGATCTAACAGCTAAAAGTCCAAAGCAAGCCCTACCAGAAAAGGAATGAAATTTGAAAAGTGAGGGTGATTAAACTCTGAAATCACCTCTTCAGCTGGGCCCTGGAATCTCTGCAGTTCTTTGGCAGAGGTGTCAGATCTCATTCCAGTGATGGAATTTACATGGAAGGCATCCAAGAATTTTTTTTAAGCAGAGGCAAGCCCAGAAAACAAGTGATTAACCAAATAAATCTTTTTCTTCCATCACTGCACCTAAAGGTTCATTTTGAGAATTTCTGTCCTTAAGTGGCTGAAGAATGCAGAACCTGGGCTGCAGAAGATGCCTTTTGCTGCTTCTCCAAGCTTTTGATCCAACAAATCCACATTAACCAGCTCCCAATCCCATAGCTGTGGCTCAGACACCATTTTAAGTGTCCAGGTTATCAGGATCCACGCCAGGATAGGAAAGGAATCACCTCCAGTGGGTAATTCTGAGCTGGAATCCAACTTCCTCAGCTGGTTTTCTCCAGCTATTCATCTCTGGGAGAATCAGGAGCTAGAAAACATTGCTGGCTCCCACCCTGAATTAATTCCTCACTCCTCTGACCATCAAACCTGAAGAGCACAAGTTCATACAGACTGCAGAGCCTTTTTTTTTCTGGAAGGAAAAGCAAAAAGAGAAGTGTTTTGCTGTGCAAGGCAAACCAGAAGCTTTCATCCACAGGAATTCTGCTAAGCTGCAAAGATTCATTACCTGAGAGGGTAGAAAGAAGCAGAGGGCTCTGATGAGATGCTAGGAAAAGCCTAAAAGGAAAGGTTTGCTCACTGGTTCAGCACAGGAACAAGGAGATGCCCAGACATCCTCCTAAATCAGCAGCTGCATCACTTGGCAACAAAGCATCCAAGACACAACTGGGTGAAAAGATGGGAACTTGTGAAGCTCCTATCAGAGAAATTGCCATGAACTCTGAGGGCCCAAATTCAAAGCCTTCAACAGCTAATTGAGTCAACCTGATCAATACTCTTTGTCTGAGCCCCAGCCCAGGACTTCAGAAGGAGATCAATACCTTCATCTCCTACTCCCAGCAACTTGGATCTGACAGCAGAGACTGGAGAGGTTTCAAGGTCATTTATCTGATCCTTGAAGTCTGCCTTGTCCTGCTTCTGGAGATGTGTGTGGCCAACACCAACCACCTCTGGTTGCTGCTGGGTGCCAACAGCTCCTCTGCACCAGGGTGTGCAGGGCACCTGCTGCCTCTGGGAGCCTCTAAAGAGTCACTGGGGAGATCCTGAGAAGAGCCAGGGCTGGAAGAATCATAGAACTGGCTGGGTTAGAAGGGAGCTCAGAGTTCCTCAAGTCCAACCCTTGATCCACTCCCCCCGTGGTTCCCAGCCCATGGCACTCAGTGCCACATCCAGGCTCTTTGGAAATATCTCCAGGGATGGAGAATCCACCCCTTCCCTGGGCAGCCCATTCCAATGCCTGATCCCCCTCTCCATCAAGAAATTCTTTCTAATGTCCAACCTAAACCTCCCCTGGCACAACTTGAGACCATGGCCTCTTGTCTTGCTGAGAGTTGCCTGGGAAAAGAGCCCAACCCCCCCCTGGCTCCAACCTCCTTTCAGGGACTTGGAGAGAGTGATGAGGTCTCCCCTGAGCCTCCTCTTCTCCAGCCTCAACACCCCCAGCTCCCTCAGCCCTTCCTCACAGCATTTCTGCTGGATCCCTTCACCAGCCCAGTTGCCTCCTTTGGACCTGCTCCAGCACCTCAAGCTCCTTCCTGAGCTCAGGGGCCCAGAACTGGACACAGGACTCAAGCTCTGGCCTCCCCAGAGCTGAGCACAGGGGCAGAATCCCTTCCCTGGACCTGCTGGCCACGCTCTTCCTCAGCCAGCCCAGGATGCCATTGGCCTTCTTGGCCACCTGGGCACACTGCTGCCTCCTCTTCAGCTTCCTGCCAATCCCAGCTCCCTTTCTGCCACTCTCTGCCCAGCCTGGAGCTCCCCATGGGGTTCTTGTGGCCAAAGTGCAGGACCCGGCCCTTGGCCTTGATGAAACAATACCACAAATCACCTCCCTGCCAGCATGGGATGAGGAGCTCATTGGTTGCCTGGCAGAGTCTGCCAAAGGCTCAGGAAGGAGTTGAGTGACCTACAAAGAAAAAGCCACTGATTGTGATGGTGTCACTTCTGTATGAAAGGAAAAAATCCTTTTGAGGGTGCTGAGCCCCTGTCCCAGGGTGCCCAAGGAAGCTGTGGCTGCCCCATCCCTGGCAGTGTCTCAGCCCAGGCTGGATGGGGCTTGGAGCAACCTGGGCTGTGGGAGGGTCCCTGCTCATCCAGGGGGTTGGAATTAAAGGATCCTGAAGGACCCTTCCAACCCAAACCACCCCATGATTCTATAAATCTTAAGAGTAATTTCAATCCCATTCTTCACATGGAAGGTTTAGGGGAGGAACAAATCCCTGCCATCAGTTTTAAGGATAGATCCAGACCAGAGGCTGGCACAACCCCACCTACACTCAGTTGTTGGCCTTGGTCTGAGAGAAAGAATGAAAAATCCATCATTTCATCCAGCTCTCTGCTGATGGCCCCAGCTTTGAGATCCTGGGTGGAAACACAGCTACAAAACCCAGAACTGTTCTAAACTGTGGCTCTGCTATTTATTCCTTGTATAACAGATAGGAATTGATGGATGAGGTTTAAAGGGAGAAGGGGGTGTGGGTGATTGAGAATTATGAGCAGAAGAAGAGGCCTTTCCTCCCCATTTCATTTTCACAGGCACATGCTCACCCTTCTTATATAGAGATTTGCAGCTTGCCCAAGGATTCCTCCAGAAAAGTCACACTTGCAGCTTTCAGCTCAGCATCTTCAAAGCATCAGCAGAAGAAAACAGGCCCAGAATCATCCAGAAAGCAAAATAATCTTAGAAAGAAGCTCAGAAAGAAGCCCAGAAAGAAGCCCAGAAAGAAGCCCAGAAAGAAGCCCAGAAAGAAGCCAAGAAAGAAGCCAAGAAAGAGGTCCAGAGAGAAGCCCAGAGAGAAGCCCAGAGAGAAGCCCAGAGAGAAGCCCAGAGAGAAGCCCAGAGAGAAGCCCAGAGAGAAGCCCAGAGAGAAGCCCAGAGAGAAGCCCAGAGAGAAGCCCAGAGAGAAGCCCAGAGAGAAGCCCAGAGAGAAGCCCAGAGAGAAGCCCAGAGAGAAGCCCAGAGAGAAGCCCAGAGAGAAGCCCAGAGAGAAGCCCAGAGAGAAGCCCAGAGAGAAGCCCAGGGAGAAGCCCAGAGAGAAGCCCAGAGAGAAGCCCAGAGAGAAGCCCAGAGAGAGGCCCAGAGAGAGGCCCAGAGAGAAGCCCAGGGAGAAGCCCAGGGAGAAGCCCAGGGAGAAGCCCAGGGAGAAGCCCAGGGAGAGGCCCAGAGAGAAGCCCAGAGAGAAGCCCAGAGAGAAGCCCAGAGAGAGGCCCAGAGAGAGGCCCAGAGAGAGGCCCAGAGAGAGGCCCAGAGAGAGGCCCAGAGAGAGGCCCAGAGAGAAGCCCAGAGAGAAGCCCAGAGAGAGGCCCAGAGAGAAGCCCAGAGAGAAGCCCAGAGAGAAGCCCAGAGAGAAGCCCAGAGAGAAGCCCAGAGAGAAGCCCAGAGAGAGGCCCAGAGAGAGGCCCAGAGAGAGGCCCAGAGAGAGGCCCAGAGAGAGGCCCAGAGAGAGGCCCAGAGAGAAGCCCAGAGAGAAGCCCAGAGAAAAGCCACCTATCCATCCTTTTTATTGTAAAGCTCAAAATTCCACTTGCTCTCTCCCAGTTCTCAGAGGCTGCCTGAGTTACCAGAGACCCAAGAAACCTCAGTTCAAGAGGGGAAGAGGAAGGAATCACAGAGACAGATAAATATCAGTGTAATCCCTAAACTTCACTTTCTCTTTGCAAGGCTCCAGGATGGGGCTGCCACACAAATCCCTGTGACACCACAACCTTTTTTTCACAGATAAGCTCCTCTCCAAATCTTCACTGGAAGGATTTCCTTTGCCAGACACACAGCTCAGATTATCCAGCAACCACCAAAGGTGCTGACAAGGAGCATTTCTTACTGAGAAGTCAAACTCCCTCCTGGCCCTCAGCTCTCCAAAAGGATGATCCAGAAGTCCTGAACCACTCCAGGAGCTCTGTTCCAAGTTACAGCTCCAAGGCCTCCTGGCTACTGACCTCAGGAGAAGTTTTATGCTGAATTTCCTGGCACTTGAGACCTGGTGCTTGAAAAGAGTCACTGAAAGTCAAAGATTTAATACTCAACATCACCCAATGTGCTAGTCCAGATTTGAGGAAAAAAAAAAAAAGGCAATAAGAGGAAAAAGCACTGCTAAGAACAATATACTGAATTATGAGTGCATAAAAAGCATTTTTAGATTCTGATTTAAAAAGAAACCCCAAAAAGGAGGATGCTCATAGCTGACTTTAAATCATCTCTATGAGCCAGCAGTCAAGAAGAATATTTTTAGGTATGACAGTCTGAGCTCTTAAAACAGAAATGCTGTATTAAAGTGATTAAAGCAGCTTCTTTAAAATAAAAATAAAAATCTTCTTCTGCTCTTCACTGACAAGCTGTGGAAATTTTACCCAGTTCTCCCAAAGCAAGAAACAAAACTCATTCATTATCCCAAAGACACTGACAGAGCCAGCAGACTGCATTCATCTAACAAATTCTCTGTAAAATTAATTTATCCAGAGCTGCAGCTGAGGAACTCTGAGGATAGCACCAGGTCTGCTCACAAAGAGCAGAGGTAAAAGGCAGGGCTGATTTGGCCTCAACTCCTTGCTCTGGTTAAAGAATTTCATACCCCAAAGTGTTTTGGGTTTTTTACCCCATTGATTCCTCTTCTGCTTTATTGTCAAACCTTTTATTCTGGCATCTCTTTCCTAATACAAGACACCAGGTCAGATCAAAAGAAAACCTGACCCAATCTTTTGCATCCCCAAGTCCCCAGTAAATCAAAAAAGAGGGAGGAGGAAAAAAAAATCATTAGAAAGCCTGAAAAGAATCAACCTTCTTGAAATACATCCACAGCTCTACCCTCAGTCACTAGCTCTGTTTCCAACCAAAAATAAAGTCTTAGGTAAAAGAAGAAATTACAAGTATATAAAAATATCAGTTGCTTCTAAAAGTATGGCTGTAGATTTATTTTTAATTTGAGCACAGAGCAGTGTTAAATAGACAAAGCAAGATTAGCACAGAGAGCATTGAGGGAGGGGATTCTCCCCCTCTGCTCTGCTCTGCTGAGACCCCCCCTGGAGTCCTGTGTCCAGTTGTGGAGTCCCCAGCATCAGAAGGACACAGAGCTCCTGGAAGGTGTCCAGAGGAGCCACTGAAATGCTCAGAGGGCTGAGCAGCTCCCTGGGAAGCCAGGCTGAGGGATTGGGGTTGTTCAGCCTGGAGAAGAGGAGGCTCCCAGGTGAGCTCAGAGCAACCTTCCAATATCTGAAGGGGCTCCAAGAAAGCTGGGGGAGGGCTTTGGACACGGGGGGGTAGGGAGAGGAGAAGGGAAATGGGTTAAAACTTGGAGAGAAAGGGGAGATTGAGGTTGGAGATGGGGAAGAAATTCTGGAATTTGAGGGTGGGGAGAGCCTGGAACAGGTTGAGAGAGTTGGGGGTGTTCAGTCTGGAGGAGAGGGGAGAGGGGAGAGGGGAGAGGGGAGAGGGGAGAGGGGAGAGGGGAGAGGGGAGAGGGGAGAGGGGAGAGGGGAGAGGGGAGAGGGGAGAGGGGAGAGGGGAGAGGGGAGAGGGGAGAGGGGAGAGGGGAGAGGGGAGAGGGGAGAGGGGAGAGGGGAGAGGGGAGAGGGGAGAGGGGAGAGGGGAGAGAGAAGGATCCAGGAAGACCTTGGAGCATCTTCCAGTGCCTGAAGGGGCTCCAGGAAAGCTGGGGAGGGACTTTGGACAAGGGCCTGGAGGGATGGGATGAGTTTTAAGCTGCCAAAGGGGAGATTTAGAAATTTTAATTAAGAAATTGTTGAATTTGAGGGTGCTGAGCCCCTGTCCCAGGGTGCCCAAGGAAGCTGTGGCTGCCCCATCCCTGGCAGTGTCTCAGCCCAGGTTGGATGGGGCTTGGAGCAACCTGGGCTGTGGGAGGGGTCCCTGCACATCCAGGGGTTGGGACTGGAGGAGCTTTTGGGTCCCTTCCAACCCAACCCATTCCATGATTCTAAACATCCATTTTCCAAGCATGTTTTGGCTACACAGGATTAACACTGCCTGGATGATGCCCTCCCAGCCTGGCTGCTGAAACAGAGCTGCTGCCCTATTGATTTCAGGAAAGAACATTACAAAAATTGTGCCAGACCCTTTCAAAGCCCTGTAGCAGTTCTTGCATTTCACAAAGCAGCAACACCCTCTTTGTCTAGAAACAAAATGGTTCAAACAGCCTCTTTTAAGAGCATTTATTCCCAGCCTAGTTAAAGATCGAGGTTATAAATTATAATCTGGTCCTCTGAAGCAGATTTGCTTCTTTAAGATGGAATTTAAGACTCTGTTTCAGAAGTTAAGGTAAAAAAAAAAACAAAATACAGTGTTACAGGGAAACAAACAAGACCCAGAAAAATCAAAGAGCAGTTTTGTTCTCTTTTAAATCATTTTAGTAATTAGAGAGATGCAACTTTAAATGTATTTTATTTCATTCACTCCAGAAAACAGAGACAATTCACCTTGATTTTAATTGATTCTATACTTCACACTCATTTCACACAGAACAAGCTATGGACTAGAGCTTGCAGCCCAGAAATACATAAAGATCAGCAGAGGAAATTTAAGTATCTACAGTGAATCCATCACCTTCAGATGGAGTGAAGCACACTGAGAACAGAAAGTCCATTTAATAACCTTCCAGCAGCTTTGGCACTTCTATTTTTGCTGCAAGTTCTTTGGCAGAGGAAATCTGCAGCTACATTGCTCTGCACAGGAGCTATGAAGCCTGTAAAGATCTGCAGGTGACTTCTGAGGCAAAACATTAAATTAAAAAATTGCTAAAACATCAGTATTTTTATGTCTCTTTGGCAGTCCAGTAGATATTTTGGTCCATTATAAGGATACTTCTAAAATGCAAAACAAAATCCAAGTCCTTTGAGAATTTAAAAGCAGATTCTATGGGTTGCAGAGGACTAAAAATTCCATGAACCTCCAAGCCTGGAATCCTCAGGGCAGAGGAAACCACTGCTGCTCTGCAGGACACAGAAATAAATCAGCAGCTTGGGTGCTGCTGGTGGTTTGCAGAGGACTGGAAGGGGCAAGAAGGAGAGGCCAGACAGCAAGCAGCTCAGAATGGGGTTTTTGGCAGTTTCTTTGCACACTTTTTATGGCATCCTACCTCAAAAAGCAACCCTAGAAAGGCAGACACAATCAATAGCAATGGCAAACAAGTCCAGCTGCCCTTTTTAGGCTGATCAATCCCTGCCAATCCTTCATTTCTTTTCAGGTCATCACCCACAACAAAGCTGCTTTTTTTTTTTTTTTTTTTTTTTTTTTTTCCCTTTTAATTAAAAGCACTATTGAAAACTCTCTGATAGAGCCCTGGATCAATTGCTCTGACCTCAGGGGTTGCCTGGAGCTCTCCATTTGGGAATCATCAGCTCTTACCCACAGAGCAGATGGGATAAATCCTGGGGTACACACAGCTTACACACACCCTGCTAGCACAGCTGTGTCACTCAGCTGCAGAACACACCACAAGGATCCTGAAAGTCAAGAATTCCAAGGATGTGGATAAGCCACCTGGCTTATCAAAATCAGCAACTCAAAGATGACAAAAAAAAAACAAGTAGGGAATCAGCATCACTGCATCACCACAGAATCACCACAGAATCAACCCCAAGGCAGCAGGAATGTGGCAAAGGTTAAAATTTGAAGGAAAGAGGAGCCAAAGGAATCCTAGAATGGGCTGGGAAGGGAGCTCAGAGCTCCTCAAGTCCAACCCTTGATCCACTCCCCCCGTGGTTCCCAGCCCATGGCACTCAGTGCCACATCCAGGCTCTTTGGAAATATCTCCAGGGATGGAGAATCCACCCCTTCCCTGGGCAGCCCATTCCAATGCCTGATCCCCCTCTCCAGCAAGAAATTCTTTCGAATGTCCAACCTAAACCTCCCCTGGCACAACTTGAGACCATGGCCTCTTGTCTTGCTGAGAGTTGCCTGGGAAAAGAGCCCAACCCCCCCCTGGCTCCAACCTCCTTTCAGGGACTTGGAGAGAGTGATGAGGTCTCCCCTGAGCCTCCTCTTCTCCAGCCTCAACACCCCCAGCTCCCTCAGCCCTTCCTCACAGCATTTCTACTGGATCCCTTCACCAGCCCAGTTGCCTCCTTTGGACCTGCTCCAGCACCTCAAGCTCCTTCCTGAGCTCAGGGGCCCAGAACTGGACACAGGACTCAAGCTCTGGCCTCCCCAGAGCTGAGCACAGGGGCAGAATCCCTTCCCTGGACCTGCTGGCCACGCTCTTCCTCAGCCAGCCCAGGATGCCATTGGCCTTCTTGGCCACCTGGGCACACTGCTGCCTCCTCTTCAGCTTCCTGGCAATCCCAGCTCCCTTTCTGCCACTCTCTGCCCAGCCTGGAGCTCCCCAGGGGCTTCTTGTCTTGAACCTCATCCCCTTGGGATCAGCCCAACTCTCCAGTCTCTCCAGGTCCCTCTGAAGGAGGAAGGGAAAGCATCAGAGGGAACAGGAATGACAGAACAAGGAATGACACCTGCCTGGGAGATGAGCACACTCAGGGACTGGATGGTCCCATCTGCAGCTTCTCCTCCCACGTTCCAAGAGCAGGGACACAAAAACAGGAAGCAAGTCCAGCAGCATCATTTTAAATATGGAAATAAAGAGTATATGGGGAAAAAAAAACAAAAAAAAACCCAAAGATGCAATGATCCCACGGGCACTGCTGTTCACTCAGGGGTTTTTCCTTCAGAGCCACAGGATTTATGATTTTCCTAAAGGATTTTAAGGAGTTAGGGCCAAAATATCTACAGTATTTTTTTTTGCTATAGCACCCATCAGGGAAATTTGCAGCTCCTTGAGTCTCACTGAAACCTTTTCAAAGAGTACACTGCAGCTATGGGTCACTCAGGAAGCAAAAACTCAACTTATCTCCCTGGTCATAGCCAAAGATTAATTTTTTTTTTTTTTTTTTTTTTTTTTTTTTTATGGCTTCTCTTAGAAACTGATGAATATGCATTTCAAGTGATGCTCAAAATGAGGTCTCAGAAGCATTCCAAACCTTGCTGGGAGACATTCCCTTGCTACTGAGAAGCAAACAGGAAATACAATTTTGTCACAACCCAGATGTCATCAGAGCAAAAACTGCTTTTAGTTCCAGGCAATGACCCCACAAACAAAGAGTTTTCATGCCAACTGCTCTTTCCTGTCAAGCACTTCCATAATTTACAAAAAAGGGACCAATTACTGCCTTATCTACAACAACCAGTAATCAAATGATTAACACTTCAGCAACTGCCTTATAAAAAAAAAAAAAAAACAGATGATAATGAAAATACACCTTAGCCTGAAAAGCTCAATTTGCATTCATTCTTCTCTTTGGGCAGCTCAGAAGAGCAAAACCTCCCTGAGAGAAGCCACGAGGCCCCTGAGTATTCTGCCTGTGCCACAACACTTCACCAAGACAGAAGGAAATAGAAGATTAAAGCATTTTTCTGACCTAGACAGTGTTTTTTTCCCTGGGTCTTGCTAAAAACAGCAAGGCCAAAAATGTTCCAAGGTTGATGTTACACAAAAGCAGAAGAAACATCAGTTCCTCCATCCTGGTTCCTGGATTTGTGATTAGGAAATCAGCAATTGGGTTCAGCAGGATTTCAGCAGGAAGGGATCCTGGCTCAGGAGTTACCCAGCACCTCTGAGAGCCCTGAAAACCCAGATTTTATTTACTGATCCATCCAACAGGAACACTGAAGTCCTGCTGGGATCCCAGAACCCCAGCCTGGCTTGGGATGGAAGGGACCTTGAAGATCATAGAATCACAGAATTTTCAGGGTTGGAAGGGACCTTTAAGCTCCAACCCCTGCATGGGCAGCCCAGGTTGCTCCAAGCCCCATCCAACCTGCCCGTTTTTTCCTTTTCCTTCTCTTCTTTCCTCTCCCTCTCCCTCTCCTCTTCTCCAGACTGAACACCCCCAACTCTCTCAACCTGTTCCAGGCTCTCCCCACCCTCAAATTCCAGAACTTCTTCCCCATCTCCAACCTCAATCTCCCCTTTCTCTCCAAGTTTTAACCCATTTCCCTTCTCCTCTCCCTACCCCCCCGTGTCCAAAGCGCTCCCCCAGATTTCTTCACAGAATCAGGAGGGATAAGACCCCAAAGTGGGCTCTTAAAAAGCCCCTCAAGTTACTCTGCACCTCTGCACCCCAAGTTTCTTCTGTCCTTTTACCACAAAACATAGAATCATGGAATGGGTTGGGTTGGAAGGGACCCAAAAGCTCCTCCAGTTCCAACCCCTGGATGTGCAGGGACCCCTCCCACAGCCCAGGTTGCTCCAAGCCCCATCCCTTCCCTTAAAAACTTCCAGGGATGGGGAATCTTCCACCACCTCTCTGGACAACCTGTGCCAGGCTCTCCCCACCCTCCTGGTGAAGAACTTCTTCCTAACTTCCAGCCTCCATCTCCCCTCCTCCAGTTTGAATCCATTCCCCATGTCCTATCTTAGGGACCTTCCAGCTCCTCCAGTTCCAACCCCTGGATGTGCAGGGACCCCTCCCACAGCCCAGGTTGCTCCAAGCCCCATCCCCAGGATGTTGGAGGACATGAAGCAGGGGGGAAAACCCCAAGAGCTTTAATTTGAGGGCAGCTCCTGCATGAGGAGGTCCTGATGGCAGAAAATGTGTTGGCAGCTGCCACATGGCTGGAGGAATTCTGGAAATCTGTTCTGTGCAGCATTCTGAAGGGAATGGTGTCCACATGACAAAAGTCCCTGTAATGGGCAGAGAAGCCAGGAGTGGGAAAGGAAACTCCTTCCCTTTTGCTAGGGATGATCTTTCATTGATTAATAAACAGCTCTTAAAAGATGCAAGGAAAATTCTCTTCTAACACTGTTTGGAACTGTGCTCAAACCAGTTAGAACTAAAAGACCTGTTGGTTTCATAGAATTATGGAATGGGTTGGGTTGGAAAGGACCTTCAGGATCATTGAATTCCAACCCCTGGATGTGCAGGGACCCCTCCCACAGCCCAGGTTGCTCCAAGCCCCATCCAACCTGGGCTGAGACACTGCCAGGGATGGGGCAGCCACAGCTTCCTTGGGCACCCTGGGACAGGGGCTCAGCACCCTCAAATTATAGAATTTCTTCCTAAAATCTCACCTAAATCTCCCTTTTTTCAGTTTAAAGCCATTGGTCTCATCCCATCCCTCCAGGCCCTTGTCCAAAGTCCCTCCCCAGCTTTCCTGGAGCCCCTTCAGGCACTGGAAGCTGCTCCAAGCTCTCCCTGGATCCTTCTCTTCTCCAGGCTGAACACCCCCAACTCTCTCCCCCTGGCTCCAGAGCTGCTCCAACCCTCCCAGCATCTCCATGACCTCCTCTGGACTCACTCCAACACCTCCATCTCCTTCTGCTGTTGGAAACCCCAGAACTGGACCCAGCACCCCAGGGGGGAGCAGAGGGGAAGAAAGAAAGCCCCTTGCTTTAGGTCCCTCATCCAGAGGGATCAGGACTGGAGGGAATGCTGGCAGGATCAGCAAAGCTGCCCTGGCCACAGCTCCTGCTTCCCAGTAGGATTCTGCAATGGCTCTGGGCACAAGTCTGACATTTCCAGGAGGATCAGACTCCAGGAGAAAATTGTCCTTCGAGTTCAGTCTGCCCCAAAACATCTCTGGATGTGTCCAAGGAAATCTGAGAGAAGAATCAGTTTGTGTCTGGTTTCTAGGCCAGATTTTTTCAACTCTGCTGTTGCTACAGGAGATGCACAGGAAAAAAAAAAAAGAAAAAAGTCATCTCCTTGAAACTACACTCCCAGTCTTGTTTATAAATCCAAGTCAGTGCCATCCAGGGCAGTCAAACTTTGGAGAACTTGAGGGTTTATTCCCTCTCTCTCTGAAAAAAAACCTTTCCAAAACCTGGCAGGTGAGGATTGGTTCCTATTTCAGTTTTGAAGCTCTCAGCCTTACTGACACCTGGAGACAGACACACACTTGGCTTTAACCCCAGCTGGACACTGCTGATGGTTTTGTCTCTGTGACAGAGTCTGCAGAGTCAGTCAGTGAGATCTGGTTTTTAAAGGAGTGTTTTCTTTTAATAACTTTTAAATTAAAAGTTTTCATTTTATTCCTAACCTTGCACTAGAAATTTTCCCAGTCCAGCTCCTACCATCCAGTATTTCAGTTTTCTGCACACATGGAGAGAAAGAATGACCACAGAATTTTCTGGACCAGACCTTTTAAAGGATCATTTTTTCCAACACCCCTGCCATGGGCAGGGACAACTCCCACAAGATGCTGGATAGTACCAACATTGTTGGATTTCATCCCAAAAATCTCAGGTCAGGCTTCTACCCCCCAAGAGAAGCTGCTCTTAAAGCTGAGGGGAAGAAAAAAAGCTCAGAGGTGTCATTTCTGTCACTGAAAAGCTGCAAGCAGACATGGAAAAATCCTTTATTCCTTTGGGACAGGTCTTATGGTCTCACCTCACCAGAAGATTCCTCCTTCCACCTCAACAGCTGAGCTGATTCCCTCTTTTTTTTTTTCTAAGTTTCTCTTCTCCAGGTTGCTCAGATTTTCCCCCCACCCTTTTAAAGAAGCACAAGTTGAGTTATTCTGAGTCCTGAACTCAACTTTGCTGATCCAGATCATCTCCTGATCCCTCTGGAAGGCTTCTGGGGAATTGGGAGGCAGGAAAGGTGGGAAATACTGTCCTTGCAAGTGGCTTTTGAGCCTTTTTCTGCACTCCAGGCTGGAGGGGAAGGATGCAGGGAGGGAGCAGAGAATCCTCAGCCAGCAGGAAACACTGGAGACAACACCCTCAGTGTCAAAGCCCAAAATATTAAGAGCATAACTGATTAAAAAGCAAAAAAACAAAAAAAACCAAACCTGGCAGGGAGTACAGGGAGGCTGCTATCTCCTGAACACAAAATGCAAGGTCCTGAAAAACTCAAAGAATTTCTTCCTCCCCCAAAAAAAAGCAATGGATGCACTCTGAAGAAATATTTTCTGTGTTAAACCTGCCAGACACATCCCCCAGGGACAGAAAATGGACAAGAAAATTGCCTCCAACAACCAGAGTATCAATTCCCCCCCAAAGGATCCTCCCTTTTCTGCAACCATTCCACCAAGCTCCAAGTGCCAGGCTAGGAAAATGAAATGAGTTTTAGAGCTGAGAGCAAGATACTGCAGGACAACTGGAGAAAAGTTGCCACTGATCTACATATCCTGGGCCACACAGATGGGTTTTGTGCTGTTCTCCAGGAATTTGGAGACCAAGAGAAGCAAAGAATTGTCACTTGTATTAAAAATCTGACAGTAGCTAAAGAGAAAAGGATGAGGCAGGGAAAGGTATTTTCTATAATTATTTTTTTTTTAAGCCAACACCAGCTTGTTTGCTTTCTTTGGACATGATAAAATCTGGTTTTATTTAGTACTACTTTTTTCTTTCATTTCTTGAGGGAGATACAAGTTAGTTTGACCTAGAATTTGGTACCCCTATTTGTAAGAAATTAAGCCACTGATCATTAATGGTCTATCACAGGCCAGAGCAGAAACTGCTGGACAAGGTTTCCCTTTGGATTTGTATCTGGAAGGTCCCACAATCCAATAAAAATCAGTGGAGCCTCATCACTGCTTCAATGACTTCAGCTCATTACCCTTCCACTAAGTAAATCCTAAGAAGTGCTGGCAGAGTTGATAAAACTGGAACAATTATGACTGATTATTAATGCATGGGCAAGATTTCCCTTGGGACACACACCAGGCCTTGGGACAGTGACAAAAATACATTGTGACAAAGAGCTGCATTAATTCTTAGGGGGGTTTTAGTAATTTGCTTTATTTTCCCAGCCCCAAAAATGGGAAATGTGTGAAAGAACAAGGCAAAAAAAAAAAAAAAAAAAATCCAGTTTTGTTGTTGTTCAGACACAGCCATGAAGAAATCAAAGAGGTGAGGGTCAGTCCTAACTCCATTTTATCAATCTCAGTTCACAGACTTTGCAGCTGTGATAGTTTTAAACATTTAAGTTGCACACTGCAAAGTTTTCATACAGAAGCTGTTTGGGATTTGGGGATTTCCCCCCCCACATTCACTAACCTGAAGAAAGGAATAAACAAGAGTCAGCCCCTCAGTATTGAGCAGGAAAGAGCAAATCTATAAAAATTATAGAAAGGAGAACAGGAGTTTGCTTGCTCTGTCAAGACAGTAAAATAAAAAAAGCAGCATGGAAAGGTTATCACTGCAGCACAGCTATAAAAATTCTTTTTTTAAAATATAGGCCTTGTGTTCTGAAGATGAAGCCTCTTGTCTGGTTTTCTGAGTTCCAAGTCAACCACGTAACATAACCTGAGCTATTTTCACACTTGAAAAGCTTTCTGAACCCAACAGAGAGCCAAAATTAGTGTGAGAAGAGGAGGAGACCTTCAGGCAATTTCAGTTTTTCTCATCTGGTGTAACACCAAGCATCTGGGAAGTTACACAATGGCACTTGATGAGGTGCACTTGCAGTTTTCTGTTAGCAAGAAGATGGCACCTCATGTTTAGAGCTCTGACCCTCCCAGCAGTTTGATCAGAAGGGCCAAATATTCTGCTTAAATAATGCTGAGAGCAATTGGATTTTGTTATTCAGAAACAGGCAGAATTCTGCTGCCTCAGACACCCTTCAAGCTGGAGTGGAAGGCAGGAACTCTCTCTCCAGCAGATTAAGCAAGGAGCTTTTCCTTAGGGGAAGAAAATCTGACAATCCTGAAAAGATGGGGAGCAAAAATGCATCAATGGAATCAGAGAAATACAGAATGGGTTGGGTTGGAAGGGATCTGAAAGCTCCTCCAGGTCCAAACCTCTCTGCCATGGGCAGGGACCCCTCCCACAGCCCAGGTTGCTCCAAGCCCCATCCAACCTGGGCTGAGACACTGCCAGGGATGGGGCAGCCACAGCTTCCTTGGGCACCCTGGGACAGGGGCTCAGCACCCTCACCCCAAACAATTTCTCCCTCCCCAAGATCTCCTCTCCATCTCCCCTCTTGCAGCTGGAAACCCTTTCCCCTCATCCCATCCCTCCAGGCCCTTGTCCCAAGTCCCTCCCCAGCTTTCCTGGAGCCCCTTCAGGCACTGGAAGCTGCTCCAAGGGCTCCCCAGAACCTTCTCTTCTCCAGGCTGAACACCCCCAACTCTCTCAACCTGTTCCAGGCTCTCCCCACCCTCAAACTCCAGAATTTCTTCCCCATCTCCAACCTCAATCTCCCCTTTCTCTCCAACTTTTAACCCATTTCCCTTCTCCTCTCCCTACCCCCCCGTGTCCAAAGCCCTCCCCCAGCTTTCTTGGAGCCCCTTCAGATATTGGAAGGTTGCTCTGAGCTCCCAATTCAAAGGTCTCCTCTCCATTTTTCTGCTTCCTGCTCATCCCCACTGCAAATGAGCCACCTGCAGCCACAGAATTATGGAATCACAGGGGGTTTGGGTTGGAAGGGACCTTCCAGCTCCTCCAGTTCCAACCCCAATTCCATGGGCAGGGACCCCTCCCACAGCCCAGGTTGCTCCAAGCCCCATCCAACCTGGGCTGAGACACTGCCAGGGATGGGGCAGCCACAGCTTCCTTGGGCACCCTGGGACAGGGGCTCAGCACCCTCAAATTCAACAATTTCTTCCTCCTGTGTATCCCAAATCTCTCCTTTTCCAGTTTAAAGCCAATGCCCCTTATCTGTCACTCCATGACTTTGTCAGAAGTCCCTCTCCAGGCTCTGCAGGTACTGGCAGCTGCTCTAGGGAGGGAGATGCTGCTTGTAAAGAAACAACAAAGAGGAAAGATTAACAGAACTGCAGATGCTGATTGCTACACAGTGTGGGGAATGGGCTTTTATTCAGGTGCCCAGATAGTATGGAGAGGAAGAATAAACCCAAAGATGAGGTAAGAAGATCAGGAGTTGGCAGTTGGAAGTTCCCAGATAAAGGAAACAAAAAAGGAGACTCCAGAATTTTGCCTGAGCCATAAGATGAGACAAAATCCCCAGAGGAAAGGTCCTAAACAGTTTCAGCTTCTGAGCTGTACACAAATATCTGCTCAGTGTCAGAAAATCAAGAAGAAACCAAGGGACAGGATGAGGACTCAACCCTGGCCCTGTCCTGGGTCCCACTGAGCCACCCTGGCCACACATCTTCACCCCTCTGGGGACATGGAGCTGAGTGACCAAGTGAAATCTGCTCAAAACTTCCACAATAGGGCTTGAGTTTTGTCATACTGATTATTTTTTTTAAGTTATGGCTCTCTGGAAGAGATTTGGGAAATTGTTTTCTATTCCTGACTTTCTTAAGCCCTGGATCCTGATGGTAAAAGCAGCAGTAAGAAGATTCCAGGTGACTGGTTCAGATGTAGCCACCATAATTTTTGTTTAAAAAGGCCTCTGCATTTCAAGAGGATGTGGAAAAGTCCCAGGCATGAGAATATCAACCCTTTAGATATCCCTAAAAGCAAAATCTTCTATCTTTTGATGATGCTCACTTGAAATATTTTGAAAAAATATCACCAACTATTCTCACCCCCAGCAGAGTCAGGGCAGTTGTCATGCAGATGAGTTTAAATCCAACCAGAAAATACAAGTGTGAATTATATGCCATGTGAGATCTCCAGGAAAACAGGGAAAAAAAAAGGTTTTAAGCTTAATTAACTGCAGTTACTCACAGGTCACCTTCACATTTCAAAGCCTGCTGCACAGGCTCTTCTAAGTATTTGCCAGGAATTAAAAAAAAAAAAAACAAACAAAAAAACCCACCCTATGCTTAGAGGCTCCTGAGGATATTTTTCATAGACTTCTTACACTGTTTTTGGAACAAGTTTCCAATTAGGCTTAAAATCCTAGAACTGGCTGGGTTGGAAGGGAGCTCAGAGCTCCTCAAGTCCAACCCTTGATCCACTCCCCCCGTGGTTCCCAGCCCATGGCACTCAGTGCCACATCCAGGCTCTTTGGAAATATCTCCAGGGATGGAGAATCCACCCCTTCCCTGGGCAGCCCATTCCAATGCCTGATCCCCCTCTCCAGCAAGAAATTCTTTCGAATGTCCAACCTAAACCTCCCCTGGCACAACTTGAGACCATGGCCTCTTGTCTTGCTGAGAGTTGCCTGGGAAAAGAGCCCAACCCCCCCCTGGCTCCAACCTCCTTTCAGGGACTTGGAGAGAGTGATGAGGTCTCCCCTGAGCCTCCTCTTCTCCAGCCTCAACACCCCCAGCTCCCTCAGCCCTTCCTCACAGCATTTCTGCTGGATCCCTTCACCAGCCCAGTTGCCTCCTTTGGACCTGCTCCAGCACCTCAAGCTCCTTCCTGAGCTCAGGGGCCCAGAACTGGACACAGGACTCAAGCTCTGGCCTCCCCAGAGCTGAGCACAGGGGCAGAATCCCTTCCCTGGACCTGCTGGCCACGCTCTTCCTCAGCCAGCCCAGGATGCCATTGGCCTTCTTGGCCACCTGGGCACACTGCTGCCTCCTCTTCAGCTTCCTGCCAATCCAGACTCCCAGCTCCCTCTCTGTCTGGCTGAAAATGTTCTCCAATGGGCTGGGATAATTTTTAACTGCTGACAAAATGCCTCAAAATATTGATAACACAAACAGCACCTCTACAGAACACTGGAAATACTGTGAAATGTGTCCCAGGGATTGATCCAAGTCTGGATGACCACAGGGGTAAGGAAAAGGAAAGATTGAGGAACACAGAACTCCACATGGACAGAGCCTCTGTTCAGAAGAGCTCAGCACCAATGCAGAGTGAATGGATCAACACAAGGAAGAGAATTTCTTGGACCCAAAGGACACCTCAGTTCTGTGAAGGTAAAATAAAGCAAAAAATGGTATTAGGAAGCTCCTCTGATGTCTCAGAAGTGTTGGGTTGTTGTTTTTTTTTTTAAGATGTGGACAACAGCAGATGATGGCTTTTGGACTCCTCACTCTGCTTTTAAACCCTGGATTTCATCACCTGTGCAACCAGCTCAGATATGAAGATAAATTATATCTGTATGTGCACTTCTGTGGAAAAAAAAAAAAACAAAAATAAATATTTAAGACCAGATTTGGGAAGCAAGGAAGTTGGAGGATGACAGGAGCGAAAAGAGGAAGGATGACAGGAAGGAAAGGAGGAAGCACACTACTGGATCTTGGATAATAAAGTCCTTTTCACAAAACCAAAAAATTAATGTTTAAGACCAGATTTGGGAAGCAAGGAAGTTGGAGGATGACAGGAAGGAAAGGAGGAAGCACATTACTGGATCTTGGATAATAAAGTCCTTTTCACAAAAACAAAAAATAAATGTTTAAGACCAGATTTGGGAAGCAAGGAAGTTGGAGGATGACAGGAAGGAAAGGAGGAAGCACACTACTGGATCTTGGATAATAAAGTCCTTTCCACTCCATTTACAAATTAGCTGGGAATGTCTGGCTGTGCCTAAACCAGAGTATGAGGATTTCCAAGATTTAGTTATAACCAGAAAATGAGTAAATCCTGGATAATCCCATTGCTCAGCATGGCACTGAAAAGCATGTGGAAAAAAAGGGTTCTAGGAAGACTCACTGGGGAAAAATTCAATTAATTTTATATTTTCAGCAAGCCAGTGACTGGAAGTTCATTCAGGCTCCACAGTGACAGCTGAACAGCCACGGAAAATCCAGCAGAGCTTTGGGCTGCTCCTCAAACATCCCCAAAGAGGCAGCTGGGCAGTGAAAAGTTCAAATATTCACCATGGATGACATTAAATAGGAGCTTTTTATCACAATGTCCTGTTCAGTTGTTACCTCAGCAGTCCCCACAGCCCTGGGGCTCAACACTTCCTTAATAATGGAATTTTTGGACAAATTGCAGAACAACTCAGCCATGTTTCAGTTTCCTCAGTGATAAAAAGCAGAGTTTTGCTGAGCACATTGAGGCAAATTATCAGCTTTTAGAGACATTTCATCCTTCCAGCACCTTGAGTCCAGGCAGAAATGCAATTACAGTCCCACTCTGTGAGGTGCCTGGAGTACAAGCAAAGAAAAAAAAAACCCCAAACCTGTTTATTGTTTAGATAATACCTTATAGACAATTTTTCCTTGCTGTATTTCTGTTTTTAGGCATTAACACCAATTTTCAGTCAGGAATTCAGTGCAGGTGTCTTTTTCCTGACACTAAGCCACATTAATTGACACTAAAAACGTTAAGATAACTTCAAAGTTTGCCCAAAAAACTTCAGTCCTTGGGTCAGGTGGGTTTAGAAAAAACAAAACAAATCAAGAAAAAACAACCCACCACACACACCCCAAAAAAACCACACACAAAAAAAAAACAAAACAAACACCAAAATCCCCCCAAAACCAAAAAACTCTAAGCAAAAGAGAAAAACCAAACCTCCCCCTGTAAAAAAGCAAAAAACCCAAAAGGCAAAAAGCCCAAAAAGGCAAAAAGCCCAAAAAGGCAAAAAAACCTAAAAAGGCAAAAAACCCAAAAGCAAAAAAACCTAAAAAGGCAAAAAACCCAAAAGCAAAAAAAGCAAAAAAAGCAAAAAAAGCAAAAAAAGCAAAAAAAGCAAAAAAAGCAAAAAAAGCAAAAAAAGCAAAAAAAGCAAAAAAAGCAAAAAAAGCAAAAAAAGCAAAAAAAGCAAAAAAACCAAAAAAACCAAAAAAACCAAAAAAACCAAAAAGCAAAAAAACCAAAAAGCAAAAAAACCAAAAAGCAAAAAAACCAAAAAGCAAAAAAACCAAAAAGAAAAAAAACCAAAAAGAAAAAAAACAAAAAGAAAAAAAACCCAAGCAAAAAAAAAGACCCAAAAAAGCAAAAAAACCAAAAATAGAAAAAAAAAGCAAAAAAACCCAAAAAAGCAAAAAAGACCCAAAAAAGACCCAAAAAAGCAAAAAGGCAAAAAAAATCCTGAAAAAAAACCCAACTCCCCTCCAAAACAAACAAACAAAAATATATATATATATAAAAAAGCCCCCCAAAAACCAAACAAAAACACCCAACCAGACCCCACCTCTTTCCAAGTCAGTGCTGAGCACCCCAGTTCAGCCCCAGGTCCATCACTGCCAGGTGACTTCTGCCCCAATCAATGGTTCCTGGGCCAGAATTTCAGATTCAAGGGAACTTTGGGCCATTCCATATTTCCCCTCCCTTTAACTTTAATTTTCAGCTGGGTGTTTGTTTAGGAACTGGGAGGTGGTTTGGTTGGGGTTGGGTTTATTATTTATTTCCAGTGTTTTAATGGTCCACTTGCTTCTTGCAGGAAAACTGGAAGCTATCAGCTTGAAAAGACCAATATTGAGGGTTTTTTCTTGTCATGCCAGGGGAGCTTAATACTGATTTTATACAGGATGGCAGCTAAATCCTGGGGGGGTGGATTCACTAGGTAAAAACTCTTATCATTCAGACACCCCATTAAAAACTTGGGCAGCACTGAGCAAAAACCCTCAAGGAGCCCTTCAGCAATAAATCATTCATAAAAAGCAATTTTTTTAATTTTTGTTTTTTTTTTTTTACATCCCTGTGTTTTATCTTTAACTTCCTAATCATCAGCTTGTAGGAGACTCAGAAGATGTAAAATGCTATCTACACAGATTAAAAGTAATTAAACCACTTTGGAGAGATTTTAGAAGGGAAAGTGTGGATCTGCTTTGTTTAAGGATGGTTCTGAAGTGCCACTGAAGCTCTTCTTGCAAAATGGGAAGGAGCAAAGTGCTCCCCCATCACCTGGACCTCAACATTCAAGGAAAAATAATTACAAAAATGACATTTCCAAGCTCACAGCCCTGTGCTGAGCACTTTATATTGGCACAGAATCAGAGCCAATGCCATTGTTTCCCTCTCTTGCAATTACAATTTGCTTTTGGAGTGAAAATAAATATATTTAGGACTTCATTCCACCTCTCCAAACTGAGTGAGCTTTGGGTGATCACGAGCAAAAAGAATGATCCCTGGTTATGAAGAAATTGCTCATTTACTGGGAAAAAAGGCAAGAAAAGACACCACTTCAGGTAGGTTTCCAGATTGTTCTGCCTTTTCAAGGTCTCAGCTGCAATGAGAAATGCCCACTGCAAACAGGAGGCAAACATTCAAAAGAGAGGAATAATTTCTGGTTTAGAATCATAGAATCTTAGAATTGTCTGGGTTGGAAGGGAGCTCAGAGCTCCTCAAGTCCAAGCCTTGATCCACTCCCCCCGTGGTTCCCAGCCCATGGCACTCAGTGCCACATCCAGGCTCTTTGGAAATATCTCCAGGGATGGAGAATCCACCCCTTCCCTGGGCAGCCCATTCCAATGCCTGATCCCCCTCTCCAGCAAGAAATTCTTTCTAATGTCCAACCTAAACCTCCCCTGGCACAACTTGAGACCATGGCCTCTTGTCTTGCTGAGAGTTGCCTGGGAAAAGAGCCCAACCCCCCCCTGGCTCCAACCTCCTTTCAGGGACTTGGAGAGAGTGATGAGGTCTCCCCTGAGCCTCCTCTTCTCCAGCCTCAACACCCCCAGCTCCCTCAGCCCTTCCTCACAGCATTTCTGCTGGATCCCTTCACCAGCCCAGTTGCCTCCTTTGGACCTGCTCCAGCACCTCAAGCTCCTTCCTGAGCTCAGGGGCCCAGAACTGGACACAGGACTCAAGCTCTGGCCTCCCCAGAGCTGAGCACAGGGGCAGAATCCCTTCCCTGGACCTGCTGGCCACGCTCTTCCTCAGCCAGCCCAGGATGCCATTGGCCTTCTTGGCCACCTGGGCACACTGCTGCCTCCTCTTCAGCTTCCTGCCAATCCCAGCTCCCTTTCTGCCACTCTCTGCCCAGCCTGGAGCTCCCCATGGGCTTCTTGTGTTGAACCTCATCCCCTTGGGATCAGCCCAACTCTCCAGTCTCTCCAGGTCCCTCTGCAGAGCCCTCCTGCCTTCCAGCTGATCCACACTCCCCCCAGCTTGGGGTCACCTGGGAATTTGCTGCTGATGGACTCAATCCCCTCATCTAAATCCTCACTAAAGATATTAAACAGCACTGGGCCCAACACTGATCCCTGGGGGACACCACGGCCGCCATTTTGATGCAGCCCCGTTCAGCACCACTCTCTGGGCCCGGCCCTCCAGCCAGTTCCTAACCCAGCACAGATGCCCCTGGCCAAGCTGTGGCCTGACAGCTTTTTCAGGAGAATCCTCTGGGAGACGGTGCCAAAGGCCTTGCTGAACAATAAATAATAATAATTAATAAATAATAATAATAAATTAAATACCTTTAACAAAATCTTTGTTTCCTGGGCAGCTTATAGAGGAATCTGAGTATAAATCCTCAAAGGTAACCACGTTTTGAAAAAGAAAATTGTTGTTAAAACAGCTAAAAATTGTAGCCTAACACGTCACCTAACACAGGAATCTGGATCCTTCAGAATTATTTTGCACTGGTGACATTTCCCTGTAAAATTCTCTTTCCATCCCCTCAGAGGGAAGGGAGCACAAAGAGTGGAGTCTGCTGCTCTGCCACCACCAAACCCAAATTTTAGTACCTGAGGAACACAATCCAGTGACACTTCCCTATGCAAAAGTGCTTCCAGGCTTCCAGAAATCCTGATTTTTCTCTTTACACCATTGGTGTTCTCCTGAGATTTGAGTATCATCAGTGACAACCTTAATGCACCAGAAATGACATCAGTGAAAATAAATAATTTGTGACCCAAACCCACCAAATTGAGCTGCTAATAAGGATTCTTCCTGGATAAAGTCAGATTATTTTCCTTTTCTTCTTTGGTACAGAGTCCAAAGACTCTGTGGTGAATTATTTTTCACTCTAACCTTCAGAGCATCCCAATTCTGATGGTCTTGCACCTCTTAATTCAAGGCATAATATTCAGAAAAATGAACAGCAACTGAACAGTAAACAGGCTAGGAATAGAAGCAAATAATTTTACATTAATATCTAATTACAATTTTCAATTAATTTAAAAAATTAACTTCAGTGAAGTGCCCAAAATCAGCCTTGATGAAAAATTACCTCTGCAGTTCAGTCCTGAGGGCTGAGAAATTAATATATTCCTGTTACCTGGGAAAATCCTGCTTAAACAGAGATGGTCAAGCAAATACTCTCTAAATGTTGGTGATTTTGAGAATGTTATCTAAGAGCAAGAGTTATCACCTGCTTTAATTATTATCTGGATGACAATAATGTGGATGAAAAGCTGGACTGCCCAGACACAAAAGGAATTATCAGCTCCAGCAAGCAGAAAATAAGGCAGAAAGCAACACAGGAAGAAAAGGGATGGCAAAGTTTGGAGGGATGTAAGGGGAAAAGGCTTTTTCATTCAATTTTAAATAATATTAACTCTCAGATTTTTTGCAGTCAGGAAACACCCCAAACTGTCCCCTAAGAAGTCTCTTTAAGCTACATTTATAGGCAGTGAGAGGTAATGAATGCTCAACATTCCTGAAAAGCTTCAAGTTTTAATTCAGTCTACTAGAAAGTTAATACAATGGTAATCTTATTTTTTCTTCAACAAACTGACCAAAAAAACAATCATAGGAAAAGCCAAAACTGAACAGAGAAATTGGGACAAAGTTCAACAGCCATTGCCAAGTAAAATACCTTCTCTTTAGCTTGCACAAGTATTGGGGTAAAATGGTACCTTATGTCAGGCAGGAATAGCCCCAAATGGAGAGGGCAAATTAAAAAATGGAGAGGGCAAATAAAAAAAAATGGAGAGGGCAAATAAAAAAAAGGGAGAGGGCAAATAAAATTGAGAGGGCAAATAAAAAAATGAAGAGGGCAAATAAAAAAAATTGAGAGGGCAAATAAAAAAAATTGAGGGCAAATAAAAAAAAGGGAGAGGGCAAATAAAAAAAAGGGAGAGGGCAAATAAAAAAAAGGGAGAGGGCAAAGCACTTCCAGTGAACAGGTGACATGGATGGAGTCTTGTTAGTTCAGCACATAAATAGATTCTACAAAATCATCAACTTTTTGTAGGTGCACCAGAAGGAAACTCAGTTCCCTCTGTGTTTTATTATCACACCAAGAATGCATCAAAATCAGACAAATTCTTTTGAAAGCCACCATGGACACCCTATGGCCCAACACTGCCTAAAAAAATCCTAAAATAACCTGAGCCCTTGTAAAAGCTCCAGTTTTCACTTGAAGTGTCACTGGCAGCTTTATGACACCCCAAAATCCAGATGAAAATATCCCAAAATATCCCCATATTATTGATAGTGCTGTCTGTTAAAGAAAAACTGAGTCCAGCTGAGGAGCTGGCACCTCTAAAAGATCCTCCCAGCAAAGGCATCCTGGAACATCCCAATTCCTCTTCCTTAGAGTAGCTGAGTTCTAACCTTCAGCTTCTTTTTCCTTCTCTTTGAGCTGCTGTACTTTCCACTTGGAAGCTCAGCTGGACAGGACACACAAACTGCTGGAACAAGGAGACCTCCTCTCTCATCTAGGGCTCTGCAGAGGGACCTGGAGAGACTGGAGAGTTGGGCTGATCCCAAGGGGATGAGGTTCAAGACAAGAAGCCCATGGGGAGCTCCAGGCTGGGCAGAGAGTGGCAGAAAGGGAGCTGGGATTGCCAGGAAGCTGAAGAGGAGGCAGCAGTGTGCCCAGGTGGCCAAGAAGGCCAATGGCATCCTGGGCTGGCTGAGGAAGAGCGTGGCCAGCAGGTCCAGGGAAGGGATTCTGCCCCTGTGCTCAGCTCTGGGGAGGCCAGAGCTTGAGTCCTGTGTCCAGTTCTGGGCCCCTGAGCTCAGGAAGGAGCTTGAGGTGCTGGAGCAGGTCCAAAGGAGGCAACTGGGCTGGTGAAGGGATCCAGCAGAAATGCTGTGAGGAAGGGCTGAGGGAGCTGGGGGTGTTGAGGCTGGAGAAGAGGAGGCTCAGGGGAGACCTCATCACTCTCTCCAAGTCCCTGAAAGGAGGTTGGAGCCAGGGGGGGGTTGGGCTCTTTTCCCAGGCAACTCTCAGCAAGACAAGAGGCTATGGTCTCAAGTTGTGCCAGGGGAGGTTTAGGTTGGACATTAGAAAGAATTTCTTGATGGAGAGGGGGATCAGGCATTGGAATGGGCTGCCCAGGGAAGGGGTGGATTCTCCATCCCTGGAGATATTTCAAAAGAGCCTGGATGTGGCACTGAGTGCCATGGGCTGGGAACCACGGGGGGAGTGGATCAAGGGTTGGACTTGAGGAGCTCTGAGCTCCCTTCCAACCCAGCCAGTTCTAGGATTCTATGATTCTGTTTCCACATCATCTCCCACCTGCCCTGTGTTAAAGGTTATTTGCATAATTTATTGACCTAGAGAGAGATAAATTGATGAGGAGAGGACTGGAGCAAGGGGCAATGGGCACAAGGTGCTCCTGGGGAGGTTCTGATGGGACACAAGAGGAAAATTGTTCAGCCTGAGGACAGTCAGAGCTTGGAATGGTCTCCCAGGGGGAGGGGGGGATTCCATGTTGGGAATTTTGAAGTCTCAGCTCCAGGGGGTGCTGGGACAGCTCAGATAAATAATAATATTAAAAGGGTTGGAGCAGATGGTCCTTGAGGTCCCTTCCCACCTGAGATTCTTTGATAATTTAAGATACTATGACATTAAAATCAAAAAAAACCCCAAAACTGTACTATAAGATGCAACCAAACACTAACAAGTTAGAGAAAATGAGATAAAATCAGCAGATTGCAGAGGTGAGAGAGAAGATACCTGAGTTAGGTGCATCCCAGAGGAGAAATTCCTCCTTCATGGTACCATGGCACACAACACCCAAGACTTTTGATAGCTACAGAAAATAACAGCAAGACAGCAATACCCTGAGGCAACAAGCAGCTGCAGAAAGGAGGAGATAAAATGGGAGGCCACATGCCTGGAACAAAACATTCATGGTTTCTCCTCTTTTCAGCACTAACCATTATTCTGCTGGAAGCCAAAGCAGCCTCCTTATCACCCAGCTCAGGGAACCAAGTCATTGTTTCCCCATGCCAGCTGCTGAATGGAGTCCTTAAAACAAACCCTTGCTGGCTCCCTAAATATGCTTTGCCCTTGAAAGCACAGTGAGCAATGCTCAGTCAGCCTTTCCAAGTGACAAATTCAGAGAAGTTTCAGGAGAGCCATTAAAATGACTTCCCTCCATCCTGCAACTAATTTCAGTTCTGCTTAACATTTCCCCAGCACCATTATCTACCTGGAAAAACAAGGGGGTGTTTTTGGGGACAGAGAGGTTGGAGAGCAGCCAGACAGAGAGGGACCTGGGAGTCTGGATTGCCAGGAAGCTGAAGAGGAGGCAGCAGTGTGCCCAGGTGGCCAAGAAGGCCAATGGCATCCTGGGCTGGCTGAGGAAGAGCGTGGCCAGCAGGTCCAGGGAAGGGATTCTGCCCCTGTGCTCAGCTCTGGGGAGGCCAGAGCTTGAGTCCTGTGTCCAGTTCTGGGCCCCTGAGCTCAGGAAGGAGCTTGAGGTGCTGGAGCAGGTCCAAAGGAGGCAACTGGGCTGGTGAAGGGATCCAGCAGAAATGCTGTGAGGAAGGGCTGAGGGAGCTGGGGGTGTTGAGGCTGGAGAAGAGGAGGCTCAGGGGAGACCTCATCACTCTCTCCAAGTCCCTGAAAGGAGGTTGGAGCCAGGGGGGGGTTGGGCTCTTTTCCCAGGCAACTCTCAGCAAGACAAGAGGCCATGGTCTCAAGTTGTGCCAGGGGAGGTTTAGGTTGGACATTAGAAAGAATTTCTTGATGGAGAGGGGGATCAGGCATTGGAATGGGCTGCCCAGGGAAGGGGTGGATTCTCCATCCCTGGAGATATTTCCAAAGAGCCTGGATGTGGCACTGAGTGCCATGGGCTGGGAACCACGGGGGGAGTGGATCAAGGCTTGGACTTGAGGAGTTCTGAGCTCCCTTCCAACCCAGCCAGTTCTAGGATTCTATGATTCCCTCCTCCTCCTTCTCCTCCTCCCTCCTCTCATGCCTACCAACCCCACAGAAAATTCTGCCCTCTCACACTGCAGCAATTTTTGTCCTGCTTGGGGGAAAAAAAGAATAAAAAGCAAAAAGTGAGCTCCAAGTAGCTTCTGCCTCAGTGACTTCACCTTCTTCCCAGGAGATGGTAGCTCTGGAAGAAGGACCAGGGCTTGAGCTCTTCCCACACATGAGCTGCAGAACAGCTTCCACATGAGTTCTCTACCTCATTCTTCAGGCAGCCACCCAGGAGGGTTATTTCTCCAAAACAAAACTTGAACAAGATCTTAAAATAGAGCTGAGTTAAGGCCAAGGAGGCAGCTTGCAAGGAAAAAAAAAAACAAAACAACACAGAGAGAACATTTTATGTGCTTTCATTAGGTGCACCTCTCCACAAAGCACAACCCAAATTCAGCCAGGAATTGCTGCTCCAAACTGACAGGGATGTCCATGGAGAACACCTGGGGACTGGGATAAAAATAAACCAGGGATGTACAGACCTCTCTGCACGGCACACATGGGTTCCTCTTTGTGATGCAACTGCACAGCAACACAGGAGGGAAAGAGCTGAGAGCAGAATATGTACCCCAGTGCATGCTATGAGGGCATCCTGGGTGTCAGAACCAAAAAAACTCAACCCAACCACAATTTTTTTAGCTAAAGAAATCAGAAAACATGAGAATAGCAGAGATGAAGATCTTGCATTGCTCTTTTCCACAGCAACACAGGAGGGAAACAGCTGAGAGCAGAATATGTACCCCAGTGCATGGTATGAGGGCAGCAGAGGATCCTGGGTGTCAGTACCAAAAAAAAAAAAAACCCAACCACCATTTTTTTAGCAACAGAAATCAGAAAACATGTAGGACTTGAGGATAGCAGAGCTGAAGATCTTTAATTGCTCTTTATGGTGCAACTGCACAGCAACACAGGAGGGAAAGAGCTGAGAGCAGAATGTGTACCCCAGTGCATGCCATGAGGGCATCCTGGGTGTCAGGACCAAAAAAACTCAACCCAACCACAATTTTTTTTAGCTAAAGAAATCAGAAAACATGTAGGACTTGAGGATAGCAGAGCTGAAGAGCTCTAATTCTCTTTATGGTGCAACTGCACAGCAACACAGGAGGGAAAAAGCTGAGAGCAGAAGAGAGCAAAATGTGTACCCCAGTGCATGGTATGAGGGCAGCACAGGATCCTGGGTGTCAGTACAAAAAAAAACCAAATCCAACCACAATTTTTCTTAGCTAAAGAAATCAGAAAACATGTAGGACTTGAGGATAGCAGAGCTGAAGAGCTTTAATTGCTCTTTATGCAACTCCACAGCAACACAGGAGGGAAACAGAAGAGAGAAGAGAGCAGAATGTGTACCCCAGTGCATGGTATGAGGGCAGCACAGGATCTTGGGTGTCAGAACCAAAAAAAAAAAACCCAACCACCATTTTTTTAGCAACAGAAATCAGAAAACATGTAGGACTTGAGGATAGCAGAGCTGAAGAGCTTGCATTGCTCTTTATGGTGCAACTGCACAGCAACACAGGAGGGAAAGAGCTGAGAGCAGAATGTGTACCCCAGTTCATGCCGTGAGGGCATCCTGGGTGTCAGGACCAAAAAAAAAAACCCAACCACAATTTTTTTAGCAACAGAAATCAGAAAACATGAGAACAGCAGAGCTGAAGATCTTGAATTGCTCTCTGGACTCCTCAGATACACACAGGAACCCAGGCAACTCGTAGCTACAAATACCTTGTGTTAGGAACTCAAGAGAAGCAACTCCTGAGCTGAAACCACACATTGCTCCTCCACAACTCCACTCCTGAGCTGTTCCACAGCTCCTCCTGAGGACTGGGGACAGGGACATTTGATGCTCCTGCTCCACCTGCACCACAAATTCCCAATTCAGAACTTCAAACTCAACCCATGTTCACCTGGCAAACTCAGGAGGGTTCATCCAGCACAGCCACCTTCAGCCTTTCAGCATGCAGGCTCCTAAAAACTTCCTAACTGAGACACAAAGCTCACAAAGCCACCTGCCAATAATTTGTCCCTTTCCCAGTTGTTTCATAAATGCCTTGGAAAGAGGCCATGGAGCCTGAGGGCTCTGCAGACACAAGGTTTAATATTCATCTAGAAGATGTTATTAAAATTAAAGTCTTTAAAATATAGGAATTTGGTTCCAAACAGTCAAAGGAACAAGTTGTTGGTTTGCTTTATTGACCTTTTCTAGACAAAGGTTATTCCAGAAAGAATTGTGGGGTTCAATAATTCAAGAAAAAAAAAAGTGTTTAGATGAGAAATTGGGTTTGGACCAGAAAATTCTTTAGAGGAGAATTATCTACACTCCAGCTGGGATACAATGGCTTGAAATAAATCTCTTCCACCAGTATTTTCCAGGGGAACAATCCCTTCATATAAAGGCTCTAAGGATCTATACCAGTTAAGTTTCCCTTTAGCTATAATATTTACTCTCCAAGACACACAAAGAAGATTTACTTCCAACACCAATTCCCTGTATAAATGAGCCCAGGAGGTAATTTGGGGTCCTCACACCTGCAGAACTGACTCTGAGTGCACTGCAAGGTTCTTCCAAGTCCTCAAAGACACAAAGTCCTCAAAACCAAACATTTGTTTGCTATGAAGATTGATAAAAAGAGCTCTGCAAGTCTTGCAGAGACTACAACAACCATTTAAAACCCCATCCACACAATTCCCTAAGGAATTTTTTCTCTAGATGTGAGGCATTACTGGAGGGAATGCATGTAGCAATTAGCACAAGGTTCCTCTTGAGCTCAGGATATATTCTGCTGTTTAATGATTTGGGGGAGAGAGGGGAAAAAAATAATAATCCCTCAGGTATTTTTAAGCAAAAGTGTAAAATTTCTAAGGCCAAGACTGTTTTTAACTGTAAATTTCTTGCTGTGAAAGCATAAACAGTGCACCAAGGCTACAGATAAAAACAGACCCCTTTAAAATAGAGTTGGGGGGAATAATTTTTTTTACACTAAACCAGATTTTTTTAAGATTGTGTTATTTTCCCTGGGAAAAGCTTTTTTTCAAATCAGCTGTTACACCACAGCATCCAAATAAAGAGAGAAATTTTATGGGACACAAGCTTTTGATCTGCCCATTTTTTATGCAGTTTCAGGAGAAAAAAAACATCCTACCCCCTTCTCCAAGTCACATTGAAGTTTAAGAGCAACTAAAAATAAAAGTGGAAAAGAACTCTGGTCACAGAGTTAATTGTATGATGGAGGATAAAAGCCACTCCAATGACATCCTTTGCCTCTTTAGCTAAGCAAACTCAACTGAGGGAAAAAAAAAAAAGTTGGAAGAACAGAAAGGAGCATAATTACAGACTGATTACACAGAGAGCTGATATTAGGAGGCAGCTTGGAGAGCTGAGAAGGAATTAAAAGAACCTGAGTGGGGCTGGGAATGAGGGGCTGGAAGAGACCCACCCTCTAAAAACCTTTGAAAACCTTGCTGACTTCTGAACACCTCACCAGAAAAAATTTAAGATTCCTTTGCATCAATACACCAAACTTTCTTCAGCCATTTCCACTTCAGCCTCCTCCAGCTGCTACACAGCAAGATTCTCCTCCAGCTTTATCCAAATAAGCAGCAGCAGCTCAACTTCAGTGAAGCATTCCCAGCTTTTATGCAGACACGAGTGATTTTCAGCCATTTTGAGTGAGCCAAGGATACAATACTTAAAAACTGCTTCAGGAGCAAGTGAATCAATCTGAAACCAGGGAAGGGGGAGAAAAAAAAAATAAAAATCAGGCAACAGAGACAAGATAAATAAAGCAGCAAACCTCTAGCATGAGGACCTGCTGCCTAGCAAAGATAAGAAGGGGTCAGAACTTCCTTTGAAAGAGAAGAGACTGCAGCACAGTGTTTCACTGCCAATTAAATCTGCTCCACCTGAAAGTTAAACCCTCTTCTTCTCCTTTCCCAATGCTGGCTGCATCCCTCAGGAAACATAACCTCCAGATTTGGTTGCTTTTCCCAAAGCACGTGTCCTCCATTTCCCTGCATTTCTCATCAAACTCCCCTGCTCGTGAGCTCAGGCTGCTCTCCCCAAGATTTATTGATCTCTGCAGGCACACTATGCTTTTAGCTCCCAGCACTTGCAATAAATTTTGTTCTCTCCATTTCCTCCACCACCTCAGACATCCTCTGGATGATTCAATCACCCATCTTGCTCAGAGTCCTCTGCTAAGCCTCCTGTCAGGCTGTAAGAAAAAAAAAAAAATCTTTGACAAGGGTTTCTCACAGCCATTTCTGTGCTGGCAGAAGAGGACAGTGAGTAACCAGTGAATGTTTTCTGCTCCCAGAGAAGGTGACATTTTCATTAAAACACCTGAAGTGCCTACAAGCTGCAGAAAAACACCTCTGCACTCAGGTGAATCCAACACTGCCCATTCCTGTGCTTCCAAGCTTCTGCCAGGCTGAATTCCCAACCTTCCTGCAGGAATTCACTCTCCCCAACTCCAGCAGCAGCTTCTTGGCCTCCCTGGCAGACAAACTGACAAAAATCTTTGGCTTGGAGCTTTGCCAGTGAGACTCCATCCTCTGGGTGCCCCTCCAAGCCACCTCCTTTTACCTCCTCATTCTAGATTTAATTTCCCTCCCCTTTGTGTTGCACAGATCAAGACCATTAAGAAAATGAAGGGGTTGTAACTCAAACCCAGAGAGAGGTACAGGAAGCAGAGCAGGAAGCATTTAGAGGAATGGAATAAACTGACCTCTGCATTAATGACAGAAATGTTGGAGTGGGTTGATTTTTTGGGGTTTTTTTTTTGCTGTAGTAATTTTTGATTGCTCTCCTAGAAGCAAATAATTTTTCAAATGTCACTTAGCAGGATCAATAGCACTCATTTATATGGTCACAAATGTTAATAGAACAGAGGTTTAAGTGGGCACAACTCAAGACACAAAAGAGACCAAGGGAAAGTTCAGGACATTTTCTCATTAGGTTTGCCCACACCTTCCACTGCTGCAGCTGCTTCATGTCCAAAGACAAAACAGTTACCTGCTCACCACTATTGCTCCAATATTTCTGCTCTTTCAGTTCTGGGCAAACATGCTTCAGATTTAAACCAAATCCTCAATTCTGTGTGTTGATGACTCCTACACATGTCTGGATGAGAGAACACCAGGAGCCTGCAAAGCTCAGAATAGCTCTGTGGCATCTCCAGGGGATAATGGCAGGGAGAGAAGTCATGGAAACTCTTGGAAGTATTTCCCAACTCTGCAGTCAAATGGAAGCATCTACCATGGGTGATACCATGGTGCACCAGGACTTGGGAAAATATCAGAGAGTTACAGAATGGTTTGGGTGGAAGGGACCTTCCAGCTCCTCCAGTCCCAACCCCTGGATGTGCAGGGACCCCTCCCACAGCCCAGGTTGCTCCAAGCCCCATCCAACCTGGGCTGAGACACTGCCAGGGATGGGGCAGCCACAGCTTCCTTGGGCACCCTGGGACAGGGGCTCAGCACCCTCAAATTCCAAGAATTTCTTTCTAAGGTCTCATCTGAATTTGCCCTCTTTCAGTTTAAAGCCATTTCCCCTCATCCTATCACTCCATGTCCTGTGAGAAGTCCCTCCCCAGCTTTCCTGGAGCCCCTTCAGGTACTGGAGGGCCACTAAAAGGTCTCTGCAAGCAGCCAAGGCCACACAGGACTCACTTGCAGAGTTACCAGTTGGGCTCCAGCACAGCAGGGAGCAGAATTTCCAGTGCTGATCATTGGGATGGGATTAAAGGAAGAAGCATCTACCATGGCTGATTCACCAGGACTTGGGAAAATATCAGAGAGTTACAGAATGGTTTAGGTTGGAAGGGACCTTCCAGCTCCTCCAGTTCCAACCCCTGGATGTGCAGGGACCCCTCCCACAGCCCAGGTTGCTCCAAGCCCCATCCAACCTGGGCTGAGACACTGCCAGGGATGGGGCAGCCACAGCTTCCTTGGGCACCCTGGGACAGGGGCTCAGCACCCTCACCCCAAACAATTTCTCCCTCCCCAAAATCTCCTCTCCATCTCCCCTCTTGCAGCTGGAAACCCTTCCCCCTCATCCCATCCCTCCAGGCCCTTGTCCCAAGTCCCTCCCCAGCTTTCCTGGAGCCCCTTCAGGTACTCGAGGGCCACTAAAAGGTCTCTACAAGCAGCCAAGGCCACACAGGACTCACTTGCAGAGTTACCAGTTGGGCTCCAGCACAGCAGGGAGCAGAATTTCCAGTGCTGGTCATTGGGATGGGATTAAAGGAAGAAGTAATTCTATGGACACAAAATTCCCTAGCACAAGGAATGGGACTCTGGAGCCTGCAGTCTTTAACTGGGTCTCATCACTACTGAATGTCTCAAAGCTTTTGCCTTTGTAAAAATACTTTAAAAGTCAAACTTGCAGGCATTCTACAGTTTAATCCTCAGCTTCCCTTCTGCACTATAACTCAACCAGTCAGCATCCAACTGGGCATGCCAGAAGTCCAAGATGTCATTTCAAATCAAACAGCAAACTGGGTAACCATGGCCTGGCATTCTGGCAGCACCACCTCAGAGTTTACAGCAGCCCAGCAGAAAGAAAAAGTGCAAACAGAGAACAAAAAAGGAAAAGTTACACCCTTGTACTATAAAGTCAAATTAAACAAATGGCACTATTGTGCTCTGCAGCTGAATAAGGACTTCCTTCCTAATTTGAAGATTGAACTCAGTTTGACAGACACAACAGGAGGCAGCCAGAAGCAAGCAAGAGGCTCAAAAACTCAGTGGCAGGCAAAGAAAAGTTCCATGTAGGCAACCAGGGGAGGCTTCAGCAGCAATTTTTGTCACTGTTGAGTTGCAAGCGATGCCAGGAGTAAGGAGACTTCCAGCTTAACCCCCCAATTTTGATCCTGCTTTGCATTTAGAGTTGGTTATTTGCTTAATTTGGTATTTCTACTGGTTGACAACAAACGAGAAGAGATTTCCACCTCAAAAGGACCCTACTACTCAGCCTGGCCTTTGCACAAAGTGTGAGATTTTCCAAGTCTCCTCTGTGTCCATACCCACACACACATTTACTGAACCATTCCACAGCTCACACAGGTGAAAACGTTTATTTAAGAGTGGTAAGAGTTAAATAATACTGAAACACACAAGTCTTTTTTTTTTTTTTCCAGTTAACGTTACTCAAATATTCCAACACATATTTAGCCCATCAAGTTTTGAACAGAAAACATCTGATGTAAAGAAATTGATTTGGTTGTTTGCTGACCCCAGGCCCTTCAGTATATCAGGGACAGAAGAGTTTGGTTTATACTGAGGGGAAACAAAGAATCCATTTAGCTTTTCCACTTTGTGTAAGCTCAGTAAATAAATCAAGAAAACAGACTTAGAAAATGCTACTTCCACTGCCAGGCTGTGGTGTGGCTTCTGTTTGGTTGCTGAGACACACACATTTTTCATTTAAACTACTTCCACACTTCTTGTTTTCATTAAGACTACTTCCATAAATCATTTATACTCATGCAAACTCATAATGATTTTTATTGTATCAGTTAATTTTACAATCATGCTTTTAGGCTTGTCCTATCCTGCTCCATACCAGAAGAGAACCATTCATCTGCCACAGATAACTGCTCCTGCAAGTCACTTTTGGAAAGTGTCTTGAAAAATCTGATGGAGTTTGGGTTGAGAAAGGGAAATTTGATTTCTTCTGGGCCACCTCTGAAACCAGGGAGAGGTTTTGTTTGTTTGTTTCAGTTCACTGGTACACACCAAATGCCTTTAACACCTGGAGTAAATTATCAGGTAAATAGGAAGGTGGCTACTTCCTCACAAACTGATTGCAGAAAGCAGATTTTTAAACCATCAGGGAAATTGAGACAAATGGCTGACAACTGTTGGTTCAGATAATTTCCAAAATGCAACACCTTCTGCTGTGGTGACCTCACATGAGGTTTTTCACCCTTTTTTCTCAGTCCCATTTACAGCTTCACCAAAAACCTCCAACATCAGCTTTGTGGAACTTGAATCATGTTCCAAAAAAAGTGCAAAGTACCACCAAAGACCCCAGAGACATAAAATCCCTGCTTTCAAGGGATAAGATCTTTCCTTCCCAAGTTCACAAATTAATTCTCCAATAGAGGCAGAAACATAAACCACAGTGCAAAAAGGCACAGCTGGTGTTCTTTGGAAAAAAAGACCCTAAAACTCCTACAGAGATTTCTGCAAATAGAGAGGGGGGCAAAAGGAACCATGAGAAGAGGCACCACAAAACATGGAAATCTTTTTTCCAGGCATTGCCACAAGAAGGGCTATTTCAGAGCTGCAGAAGAGAAAGAACCTTTCAACATTCTGCCTCCAGGTGTGCCCAAGAAAATTAAGTTCAGTGACTCGTGAAAAATGAAAGTCCAAATATAAACCCAAATAGCTGAAAAACCTGGACTCAGGAAAATTAAGACATAAGGAAATGAGCCACTAAAATGATCACCTCCCCTGGGAAGCCAGGCTGAGGGACTGGGGTTGTTGAGCCTGGAGAAGAGGAGGCTCCCAGGTGAGCTCAGAGCAACCTTCCAATATCTGAAGGGGCTCCAAGAAAGCTGGGGGAGGGCTTTGGACACGGGGGGGTAGGGAGAGGAGAAGGGAAATGGGTTAAAACTTGGAGAGAAAGGGGAGATTGAGGTTGGAGATGGGGAAGAAATTCTGGAATTTGAGGGTGGGGAGAGCCTGGAACAGGTTGAGAGAGTTGGGGGTGTTCAGCATGGAGGAGAGAAGAGAGGAGAGGAGAGGAGGAGAAAGGAGAAGGTGAAGGTTCTGGGGAGCCCTTGGAGCAGCTTCCAGTGCCTGAAGGGGCTCCAGGAAAGCTGGGGAGGGATTTTGGACAAGGGCCTGGAGGGATGGGATGAGGGGGAAGGGTTTTAAACCGAAAAGAAGGGAGATGGAGAGATCTTAGAAGAAATTCTATAATTTGAGGGTGCTGAGCCCCTGTCCCAGGGTGCCCAAGGAAGCTGTGGCTGCCCCATCCCTGGCAGTGTCTCAGCCCAGGTTGGATGGGGCTTGGAGCAACCTGGGCTGTGGGAGGGGTCCCTGCACATCCAGGGGTTGGAACTGGAGGAGCTGGAAGGTCCCTTCCAACCCAACCCATTCCATGATTCTATGAAATCAACAGAAGGGAAGGGGCTAAGATTTAAAACCACCAGTGGGACAAGCTAATAGCCAAGAATTCCTTAAAAAGAAGATAGTTTTCAGTTGCAGAGGGATGCCACATCTCTGCAGATGGGCTGAACTGGGACCAGTGTTGCACCAGTTTCATGTTACACACAAACCACCTGCAGTTCTCCAGTTATCTAATGAGCCCCATCACACTGCTCAGCAGTGCCTGTACCAACAGTGTTATGCAACTCTGTGGTTCATTAGTGGTTTCCAGTTATATTCCTCCAGTTATTATATTGTACTTATCAGGAGTTTTTGATATTAAAAATCCCAGTTCCTTATAAAAGAAACAAGAACAAATAAACATATTTTTTTATATGATCTTATGCAGTGTAGAAACACCAGCAGGAAGAGACACCAGGGACTTATTTTGCTTTCTGTACATATTAATGTCCTTCAGACTTGCTCACCAATAAAAGCTGCAGCATAAACCCACGTGATGAAGGAATATTTCTGGTGAGGTGCCCCAGCATTCATTTCTGTCCACCCAATAAAAAAAATTGATGGCTTAAGCAGGAGAGGTGCTCAGAAGCAAGATAAAGCTAAAGATGTTATTAGTATCTGACTATACAACATATTTTCACATGTACCATATTCCCTGCAAGCTGCCCTACAACACAGGTGATACCTCCACTACCCAGTGTGACCCAGAAATCAGAATTTCTTCAACTCCAGGCATTAGGACTGATGAAAATCACCTGATAAAACAGGATCAAAGGCAGTAGGAAGCACTTTTTCCCCACACACACAATAGCACTATCTAATCCCTCAGCACAGCCCTTGCTCTCTCTGCCTTTTCAGTACAGATTAGCATATTTAAAACTGCTCAACTCTGCATAATCTTCAATCATTGAGAAAAGTAATTCAATTAAAGCAAGCGTTGGTGAAGTTGCCTTCTTGGTAGCCCCCCCAATGCTATATCCTTGTACTACAAGTTTAAATTAAAAAAAAAAAAAAAAAAAGAGAGAAAGGAAAAGAAGCTTCTTCTGGCTGGACAGGGATTATATTGCAGGCTGGAGATGAAACAAACCACCCTCCATGCGGCAAGGATCCAGGCTGGGCTGGGGAGGGGCTGGGGGACACAAGAACCATTTTGCTGCTGGGAGGCAATGACTTGCAGCTAAATCCTGAGGAGCTGTGAGTGTCACCTGCTGTCATTTAGCCACGGGAAACCCTCACCGAGGGGCTGACCCAGGGACAGAGAAGGAGCTGCAGCACTGCCAGGTCCCTCGCCAGGAGCGCTCGAGGAGTTGGTGCAATAAGGGCAAAAAAAAAAAAAAAAAAAAAAAAAAGGCAAGAGAATGGAATGGACACGGGGGAGGATTCTGGGGATCTGGGAGCAAGGGAAGAAGAGAATTAAAGAGAAAAATAATCAGCATCTTAGCACAGGAAGGGAATCTGCAGCTAGTGGGGAGCAGTGTAAGTAGGAAGAATCACTGCAGTCCAGACAAACGCCCTAAGCATACGGCATCCAACTCCCACAACATGGCTGAGGACACAGCAAAAAAATAATAATAATAATTAAAAAAACCCATAAAACCCCACAGATTGCAGCCAGCCTGCAATCCCACTTTTCAGGCAAGAATAAACCACCCAGAGATGCTTCCAGGTCTCAGATGGAACGAGCTCCAGTTGAGGGTTTCTTAGCCATGACACAGATTTACTGCAGGCAGGCAGCAGAGGTTTGCTGTGAGGCAGCTCCTCACCACCACAGCCCTTCCTAACATTTCATTTGTCAAGAAGTCCCCAAATGGCCACGAAACACAAACATTCAGCCTCCCTACCAGCACCAGTAGGATATCTTTAATTAGGGCCTTCCAACAGGGCAGGCAACCTTTTAGCTAAACAGGAAGCGACTGCAGCAATCCTGAGCAACAGTTGTACAAAGGGATCTTCTTGTTTATACAAGCTGCTTTTAGGGAAAAAAATAAACCAAAATAAACCCCAAGTTTTATTTCTAGACTTGCCTTCAAAATAAAAAATTACAAAGGAAGCTAAGGTGTTAAGTAAAACCCACTCGAATTGCCTTCTGCAGCACCAGAGATGCTTCTGTAATTCTATCATGTGGAAGAATGTTCTGAAGATATTTATTTTTCCAGAAGCCTTTAAAGGTTGGGTCAGAGGATCCTCAAGCTGCCTTTCCCACCTGGAATTCTGTGATTTGCATTTGATTCACACCTTGGAAAGCAATAAAAATAATTAAAATGCTACAGAATGACATCACGACAGCCAGAGCTGAAGGGATTCAAACCAAATCCTGGAGGAGCCTTTTCTCCAGCATCCAGGAAAAATAATCCAAGCTCTGCCTTGGGGTTTGCCCCCTCTGCAGTGGACACAAGGAGGGCTACACTGCCACCACCATCACCACCTTCAGCCATGGAGTCATCCCCCAGGAGCAGAGACAAAGGCAAGGGCTGAAACCACACCACAGCTGCTGGCTGGGCCCTAAGCAGCTGGATTCAAATCAGCTCCAAGCCATCCATGAGCCACAAGCAAAGCAGCAGCTGCAGCAATATTGGGTATTTAGTGATGAGTATTTTGCTGGGCTATACCTAAAAAAAAAAAAATAAATCAATAAAATAAAATAATTAAAAAAAAAAATATTCTCTCCCTTTCAGATTCGATGCTACGAAGGGGGATTATTTAAAACTTTCCACTATAAACACGGATGAGAGAGGGGAAAAAAAAAAAAAAAAAAAGCCTAGAAGAAGCATATCTGATGTTATGTCTGCCAGAAGAGACAGAGAAGACATCCACGTGTAAACTAAGAGCTGCTGAGATTTAAGATCTACACCAGGTGCTATACAAGCCCCCATTCAAAAATCTTCCTGAAAACCACAGCTCAGAAACACAGTAAAACAAGCCAAGCACAGCTAACACTTCAGATTCCTGTTATCAAATGCCCTGGGAATAAAAAACCAAACGCCCAGCATCTTCTACACATGACCCTCTTCCAAAATCCTCATAAAATGGCTGGCCAAACACCTCACCGAGCAGATCAGGTGACTTAGTCAAAAAAAAAAAAAATCCAAAAAAAAAAACAACCCACCCACCCAAGTTGAACTTGTGCTCCCTGAATCCCTAATATCAAGATGAGCTGCTCCAACACCCATGAAATAAATAAACAAAATAAAGGATGCAAAAGCAAAGCAAATGTCTAATTTATAGGTAGATTATTTTAATAGCAGCCACATCACTAAGCACATCTGAGTGAGGGAAGAGATAAGTCATTTGGGGGGAAAAAAAAAAAAAAAAAAAAGACTGGTATTTCATCATCTCTACCACACAGAGACCAAAGGTGGCTGAGGGAGCAAACACCCCACCCTGAGACAGAGAATATTTTGCACCTACTCATTAAATGTCAAAGATCGCTGGGTATCTGACCAGGATTACACAAAGCATCTGACAAACAAGCTTTTTTTTTTTTTTTTTTTTTTTTTCAGAAAACTCTCAGAAAGATTTGAAGTGCTCGGTTTTTATAGAGAAAGGCTGAGAGAGGAGATATCCCTCATTTGGATGGGGAGGAAACAACCAGTTTGGTTGTTTGAGGGGTTTTTTTTTTTTAATTCCAAAGACAAATTTTAAAAATCTCCCTGATGGAACCAAACATTTAGAGCGCTGGATCAAGACACAAATTCATTTTTTTGAAAAATACTCTTTTGACACGGACAACTCCTGGCATTGAGACTCCTGCTCAAAAAAAAAAAAAAAGAAAAAAAACCAAAAAAGAAAAAAAAAAAAAAAAAAAAAATACCACAGAGTAGAGATCAAATGAATCAGCAACTGCTTCTGGAAGTACACCCCGTTGGGTTTTGGTGAGGTTTTTTTTAATTTTTATTAAAAACTCGATCCCTCCCTGACACCGAAGGAGCAGCGACCACAAGGCAGCAACGCCCGGCGGCAGCCCCCCCACCCCCCCCAATCGGGCCCTCAGCCTCCCACCCCATGGAAACCGGGGGGAAAGGGTCGGGACACCCCCTTTTCCCTCACAACATGAGGCTAAAGCACAACCGAACCCCTCAGACGGAGGATGGGGAGGGGGGGATCCCTTCAGGCGCGACCCCAACCCCCTCCAGGGCGGGTCCGCCGCGGCGAAGGGAGGAGGAGGAAAGGGGGGGGAAGGAAGGAGCCCACCCCTCCGGTTCTGTATGAGGGGGAGCCCGGTCCCGATCCGGTCCGCTTGGGTGACTCACCGCTCTGCTCTCCCAGGAACACCAGCTTGAATTTCCGCAGCGGGTTCCCGAAGTCCCCGCCCGCCGACATGATGGAGGAGTCACCGCCGCCGCCCCGCGCCCTCACTCCGCGGCGGCACCCGCGATCGCTTTAACGCTCGATTTGGTGCCTTTCCCCTTTTTTTTTTTTTTTTCCCCTCCTCGGCCAAGGACTCCGCGGTGGGCAGGGCAGGGCAGGGCCGTGCTCGGGGTGTGTGCGGGGTGTATGCGGTGTCGGTGTCGTTGCCGCCGCTCCCCTCAGCTCCGCGCTCCCCCCACCCCCAAACCCCGCCCCGCGCTCCCCTCAGCGACGCGGCCCCGCGCGCGCGCGCTCTCTCGCGCTCCGCCCCGCGCACGCGCGCCGCCGCCTCGCCCCGCCCCGTCAGCGGGAGGCGGCCAATCAGAGAGAGAGAGGGAGGTGTGACGTGTGAAGGGGCGGGGCTTCGCCGCTCGTTGCCTCAGAGCTTGAGGAGGAGAAGGAGGAGGAGGAGAGAGGAGGAGGAGGGAGAAGAAGGAGAGAGGAGGAGGAGAGGGGAGAAGAAGGAGGATGAGAGGGAGGAGAAGGAGGAGGAGAGGGAGGAGAAGAAGAAGAGGAGAGGAGGGAGGAGGAGAGAGGAGGAGGAGGGAGAAGGAGGAGGAGAAGGAGAAGGAGGAGAAGAGAGGAGGAGGAGGGAGAAGAAGGAGGAGGAGAGGGAGGAGAAGAAGAAGAGGAGAGGAGGGAGGAGGAGAGAGGAGGAGGAGAGGGGAGAAGGAGGAGAAGAGAGGAGGAGGAGGGAGAGAGGAGGAGGAGGGAGAAGAAGGAGGAGGAGAGGGAGGAGAAGAAGAAGAGGAGAGGAGGGAGGAGGAGAGAGGAGGAGGAGGAGAGGGGAGAAGGAGGAGGGAGAAGGAGGAGAGGGAGGAGAAGGGAGAAGGAGGAGGAGAGGGAGAAGAAGGAGAGGAGAGGAGGGAGAAGGAGGAGAGGGGAGAAGGAGGAGGAGAAGGGAGAAGGAGGAGGAGAGGGAGGAGAAGGGAGAAGGAGGAGGAGAGGAGAGGAGGGAGAAGGAGGAGAGAGAAGGAGGAGAGGGGAGAAGGAGGAGGAGGGAGAAAGAGGACGAGAGGGAGGAGAAGAAGGAGAGAGAAGGAAGAGGAGAGGGAGGAGAACAAGGAGAGAGAAGGAAGAGGGAGGACGAAGAGGAAGAAGGAGGAGAGAGGAGGAGGAAGAAGGAAAAGAGAGGAGGAAGAGGGAGAAGGAGGAAAGAGGAGAAGGAGGAGAGAGGAGAAGGAGGAGAGGAGGAGGAGAGAGAAGGAGGAGAAGGAGAGGAAGGAGAAGGCAGAAGGAGAGGAAGGAGAAGAAGAAGGGAGAAGGAGAAGAAGGAGAGAGGAGGAGTAGAGACGAGGAGGAAGGAGAGGGAGAGGGAGGAGAAGGAGAAGCGAGAAGAAGGAGAGAGAAGGAGAAGGAGGAGGGAAAAGGAGAAGAAGGCGGAGAAAGAAGGAAAAGAAGGATGAGGGGGAAGGTGTCAGTGGTCACTCAGGAGCCCAATGATGGCTGCAGGGGTTTCCTGGGGTAAAATCCCACTCCCTAAAATCACTGATCCTAGTAAGGAGAGGAGGAGGAGGAGGGGAGAGGGGGGAGCAAGGCTTTGTGAGGGAAAGCCCAACCCTAACGTGATAGAGACAGGGAGGCTGAGGGATTGGGGGTGTTCAGCCTGGAGAAGAGGAGGCTCCCAGGTGAGCTCAGAGCAACCTTCCAATATCTGAAGGGGCTCCAAGAAAGCTGGGGGAGGGCTTTGGACACGGGGGGGTAGGGAGAGGAGAAGGGAAATGGGTTAAAACTTGGAGAGAAAGGGGAGATTGAGGTTGGAGATGGGGAAGAAATTCTGGAATTTGAGGGTGGGTGGGGAGAGCCTGGAACAGGTTGAGAGAGTTGGGGGTGTTCAGTCTGGAGGAGAGAAGGTTCTGGGGAGCCCTTGGAGCAGCTTCCAGTGCCTGAAGGGGCTCCAGGAAAGCTGGGGAGGGACTTTGGACAAGGGCCTGGAGGGATGGGATGAGGGGGAAGGGTTTCCAGCTGCAAGAGGGGAGATGGAGAGGAGATCTTGGGGAGGGAGAAATTGTTTGGGGTGAGGGTGCTGAGCCCCTGTCCCAGGGTGCCCAAGGAAGCTGTGGCTGCCCCATCCCTGGCAGTGTCTCAGCCCAGGTTGGATGGGGCTTGGAGCAACCTGGGCTGTGGGAGGGGTCCCTGCACATCCAGGGGTTGGAACTGGAGGAGCTTTTGGGTCCCTTCCAACCCATCCCATTCCATGACTCTCTGATTGCTTGGGAACACCCACTCCACCATGGTCCCTCCCTGGCAGTGGGGAGCTGTTTCCCAGGAGAGAGCAATGATTCCTCCCATCATGGAATCAGTTTCACAGATTGTCAGGAGTTGGAAGGAACCTCTGGAGATCACTGGGTTCCAACCCCCCTTCCAAGGCAGGATCACCCAGAGCAGGATGCACAGGATGGCATCCAGGTGGGTTGGGAATGTCTGCAGAGATCATAGAATCCTAGAATTGTCTGGGTTGGAAGGGAGCTCAGAGCTCCTCAAGTCCAACCCTTGATCCACTCCCCCCGTGGTTCCCAGCCCATGGCACTCAGTGCCACATCCAGGCTCTTTGGAAATATCTCCAGGGATGGAGAATCCACCCCTTCCCTGGGCAGCCCATTCCAATGCCTGATCCCCCTCTCCATCAAGAAATTCTTTCTCATGTCCAACCTAAACCTCCCCTGGCACAACTTGAGACCATGGCCTCTTGTCTTGCTGAGAGTTGCCTGGGAAAAGAGCCCAACCCCCCCCTGGCTCCAACCTCCTTTCAGGGACTTGGAGAGAGTGATGAGGTCTCCCCTGAGCCTCCTCTTCTCCAGCCTCAACACCCCCAGCTCCCTCAGCCCTTCCTCACAGCATTTCTGCTGGATCCCTTCACCAGCCCAGTTGCCTCCTTTGGACCTGCTCCAGCACCTCAAGCTCCTTCCTGAGCTCAGGGGCCCAGAACTGGACACAGGACTCAAGCTCTGGCCTCCCCAGAGCTGAGCACAGGGGCAGAATCCCTTCCCTGGACCTGCTGGCCACGCTCTTCCTCAGCCAGCCCAGGATGGAGACTCCAGAACCTCTCTGGGCAGCCTGGGCCAGGGCTCTGCTGCACTCGAAGTGAAGGAATTCCTCCTGATGTTTGGGTTGAACCTCTCTCTCCCAGTTTGTGACCACTGCCCCGTGTGCTGCCACTGGGCAACTTCTTCTCACTACTTGTTCTGACACCTTTTTTATTCATCACCTTTTTGTTTCATCTCTCTAAATGTGTTGCTGAGGGCCCTGGTTTAGTGGTGGCCTTGGCATTACTGGGTTAATGGTTGGACTCAGTGATCTTAAAGGTCTTTTCCCTCAAAAAAAAAAAAATTCTAGGATTCTATTTCCACTTCCAGCAAATTTTCTTCTCCTCTGCATCTCAGCACCTTCCTCTCCAGGACCTGAGGGCTCCATGTCAGCACTGCATCTGCTAAGAGGACACCACTCCCCAGCTCTGCCTCCTCTTTCAGAAAGATCCTGGGTTGAAATTAAAATATTTCCATCTCCACGTGTCCTGCTGTCCTGGATTTGTAAATGGTCCATGAAGCCAAAGGGGGCAGAGGTTCTGGGCAGGGATTTGCTTGCAGGTGGCTCACCCTCAGCCAGGAATGTCTTTTTTTGTTTGTTTTTTGTGCTCCATCTCTTCCTGGTGAATGGAAATGCTCACTGAGCCTTCACACTTTGTGGATCTTGATTTTGGACACAAATCTCACCCCTGCCAGCACCCACAAGCTGGGTGCAGAATGAGGTGACTTTTGGAAAATGGAACAATCTCCACTTTCTGGTTTTTGATCATTTTATTTGTGCTCCCTTGATGTGATCAACTCCTTCTCCAAACACCTGTTTTTTTCGTTTTTTTTTCCTTGCCTTGAACTGAGAGTGAAAAAAGTGAAAAAAAAAAAAAAAAGTGTCTTTAATAAGGTGATTAAATTTCAATAGTTTTAATAAGGATCTGAGCAGGAGCTGACATTCACCTGGCATTTGGGAATGCTTCCCCTTTGTGCTGTGGCTGCTCTCCTACACCACATGGAAAAGGAATCCAGCCTGGCAGAGACCTGACTGAAAAAAATTCCAACATCATTTTAAAAATATTTCTCATCCTTTTTTTACAGGTCAGCACAGACACAGGGAAAAAGCATCCCTGTTCCTCACAGGTTGCCCAGGGAGGTGGAGTCTCCTTCTCTGGAGAGATTCAAAGCCCACCTGGATGTGGGACACGAGGTGACCCTGATCTGGCAGGGGGTTGGACTGGATGATTTTTCAAGGTCCCTTCCAACCCCAAACTTTCTGTGATTCTGTAAAATTCTGTCTGCCAGGGAGAAGTCCTGACCTTTAGTAATGATTATTTTTAACACAAAAGCTCTGACTTTTTTATCACAAAAGCTCTTTAAAAGGTCTGGTGCAGAAAATTCTGTGATTCTTTCTTTAAATGTCTGCAGAAAACTGAAATACTGGATGGTAGGAGTTGGACTGGAAAAATTTCTAGTGCAAGGTTAGGAATAAAATGATTTTCTGCTCCCTCCCTGCATCCTTCCCCTCCAGCCTGGAGTGCAGAAAAAGGCTCAAAAGCCACTTGCAAGGACAGTATTTCCCACCTTTCCTGCCTCCCAATTCCCCAGAAGCCTTCCAGAGGGATCAGGAGATGATCTGGATCAGCAAAGTTGAGTTCAGGACTCAGAATAACTCAACTTGTGCTTCTTTAAAAGGGTGGGGGGAAAATCTGAGCAACCTGGAGAAGAGAAACTTAAAAAAGAAAAAAAAAAGAGGGAGTCAGCTCAGCTGTTGAGGTGGAAGGAGGAATCTTCTGGTGAGGTGAGACCATAAGACCTGTCCCAAAGGAATAAAGGATTTTTCCATGTCTGCTTGCAGCTTTTCCAGTGACAGAAATGACACCTCTGAGCTTTTTTTCTTCCCCTCAGCTTTAAGAGCAGCTTCTCTTGGGGGGTAGAAGCCTGACCTGAGATTTTTGGGATGAAATCCAACAATGTTGGTACTATCCAACATCTTGTGGGAGTTGTCCCTGCCCATGGCAGGGGTGTTGGAAAAAATGATCCTTTAAAAGGTCTGGTCCAGAAAATTCTGTGGTCATTCTTTCTCTCCAGGTGTGCAGAAAACTGAAATACTGGATGGTAGGAGCTGGACTGGGAAAATTTCTAGTGCAAGGTTAGGAATAAAATGAAAACTTTTAATTTAAAAGTTATTAAAAGAAAACACTCCTTTAAAAACCAGATCTCACTGACTGACTCTGCAGACTCTGTCACAGAGACAAAACCATCAGCAGTGTCCAGCTGGGGTTAAAGCCAAGTGTGTGTCTGTCTCCAGGTGTCAGTAAGGCTGAGAGCTTCAAAACTGAAATAGGAACCAATCCTCACCTGCCAGGTTTTGGAAAGGTTTTTTTTCAGAGAGAGAGGGAATAAACCCTCAAGTTCTCCAAAGTTTGACTGCCCTGGATGGCACTGACTTGGATTTATAAACAAGACTGGGAATGTAGTTTCAAGGAGATGACTTTTTTTTTTTTTTTTTTTTTTTTTCCTGTGCATCTCCTGTAGCAACAGCAGAGTTGAAAAAATCTGGACTAGAAACCAGACACAAACTGATTCTTCTCTCAGATTTCCTTGGACACATCCAGAGATGTTTTGGGGCAGACTGAACTCAAAGGACAATTTTCTCCTGGAGTCTGATCCTCCTGGAAATGTCAGACTTGTGCCCAGAGCCATTGCAGAATCCTCCTGGGAGGCAGGAGCTGTGGCCAGGGCAGCTTTGCTGATCCTGCCAGCATTCCCTCCAGTCCTGATCCCTCTGGATGAGGGACCTAAAGCAAGGGGCTTTCTTTCTTCCCCTCTGCTCCCCCCTGGGGTGCTGGGTCCAGTTCTGGGGTTTCCAACAGCAGAAGGAGATGGAGGTGTTGGAGTGAGTCCAGAGGAGGTCATGGAGATGCTGGGAGGGTTGGAGCAGCTCTGGAGCCAGGGGGAGAGAGTTGGGGGTGTTCAGCCTGGAGAAGAGAAGGATCCAGGGAGTGCTTGGAGCAGCTTCCAGTGGCTGAAGGGATCCAGGAAAGCTGGGGAGGGACTTTGGACAAGGGCCTGGAGGGATGGGATGAGACCAATGGCTTTAAACTGAAAAAAGGGAGATTTAGGTGAGATTTTAGGAAGAAATTGTTGAATTTGAGGGTGCTGAGCCCCTGTCCCAGGGTGCCCAAGGAAGCTGTGGCTGCCCCATCCCTGGCAGTGTCTCAGCCCAGGTTGGATGGGGCTTGGAGCAACCTGGGCTGTGGGAGGGGTCCCTGCACATCCAGGGGTTGGGACTGGAGGAGGTCATGGAATGCTGGGAGGGCTGGAGCAGCTCTGGAGGCAGGGGGAGAGAGTTGGGGGTGTTCAGCCTGGAGAAGAGAAGGCTCCAGGGAGACCTTGGAGCAGCTTCCAGTGCCTGAAGGAGCCTACAAGAAACATTGGGACAATTATTTTAGCAGGGTCTGCACTGACAGGACAAGGGGTGAGGGTTGTAAATTAAAAAAGAGGAGATTCAGAGGAGATGGAGGCAAAAAATGTTTGATAGTGAGGGTGGAGAGACCCTGGCCCAGGTTGTCCAAGCTGTGGTTGATGTCTGATTCCTGGCAACCCCCCCAAGCCAGGCTGGAGGGGGCTGTGAGTTGGTTGAGATGAATTTTAAAGGTCCCTTCCCACCCAAACCCTTCTGTGATTTTTATGGGAAAAAAATGGGAGAGTTTCAGGCTCTCAGCTTCCCTCAGTGTTGCTCCTCTGGTAGCAAACCCCTTGAGCACCTCCACCTGCTCTGGGGCACTTCCCCTGCATTATGGGGAGAGAAATCTGCAGCAAAGGAGAAGAGGAAGGATGAAATAATCCCTCCAAGAAGCCCTGGGGAGACCTCAAGAAGGAGGAAGAGCTCCCTGGTTGTTGGTTTGGTGTATTTTTATTTTTTTTTTTAGTGCAGCACAGAAAAGGAGTGGTTTAGGTTTCTGCAGCTGAAGTGGGGGAAGCAGCACCTTTGGTTCTCTAAATGTCCCAAAAAGGCACCAGGGAAAGAGGTTCCAAAGAATGTTTATCAGTATGGTGATAGGAGTAATATAAATATAAAGATATATAGATATATAGATATATATATATATAGATAGAGATAGAGATAGACATAGAGATAGATATAAATAGAGATATACAGATATAAATGTAGATATATAGATATAAATGTAGATATAAATATAAATATAAATATAAATATAAATATAAATATAAATATAAATATAAATATAAATATAAATATAAATATAAATAGGTGAAATGATTCATTAGTCAAAGAAAGGCCCAGCAAGGAGTGGTGGCTGGGAGCTGAAGCTCAGATTGGAAAGAAAGTCCCTGTTTCCACCAGAGAAGGTGCTCAGGAGCTGCCAAGAGCATCCCTGTCTTTGTATCCCAGGAAAATCAAGAGCAGGATGAGAGCTTTAGGAGAAATCAAGAGCTTTATGAGAAAGCAGGATTCATGGAACCAGGAGGGATTCTGTAAATCAGCTGCAATGCCCGAATTCCAGGATTGAGCAGATCCTTTTGGCCTGAAAATGTTTCCATTTGGGGAAACTCTGCAACCAAGGGATGGATTTCTTTTCCACCAGGATAATGATGGTGATGGGAGGGGGATTCCTGCTCCCTGTTCCTGCTGCACCCCAGGTTTGAGCAGGGGCAATGTTGCTGAAAGTTGGGACCCCAGGAAGGGCAGAGGGAATTAGGGGGGTGTCAGGGTTTAACACTGCCTGGCAATTAAACCAATTAACAGCTGCTCCCTGATAAAGGAAGGAGAGAGAATAAGGGAGAGAGACTGATGGGTTGGGAACTGAACTACACAGCTTGAAGGAAACAGGGATGAGAAATAGGAAAAATGACTCCATCTATACAAATAGACAGGAAAATGGATCCCAGGTTCCTCCCCCCTTTCCCCCAAGAACTCTCAGGTCACCACCCAGGCTGCAGGGCAGCCCTGGGAAAATCCAGGCTGGAATCCTGGGCTCAGCAGCAGTTGGGAGCTGGAGGCAGGAACACACAGATTCAGGCTGGGATGGATCAGGAGCACAGGCAGAGGAAGGGATGGGATCCTCCCAGGATGCCCAAGCAAAGAGGGAGAGGGGAAGAAGGGGAAGCAGGAAGGGGTTTGAGCCTGGGGATCCCTCCAATTTATCCTGAGGATGAGGTGGATGGGATGGAATCCTCTCTTTGCTCAATTTTGGTCATTTATCTTGTCCCTTGCTCCCCAAAGGAGGGTTCCAGGTGGGACCTCTTGACTCCTTTTCTCCTTCTGGAGGGCAAAATGTTCCTCAGAGCTGAGCAGTGTCCCTGGTTCTGCACCCCAGGCTCCAGCTGGAACTGTAACCATGGAGTGGGATCAGTCCCAGCAGCAGCCACTGCCTGAGAAACTTGCTGTTCATTTCAGCAGTGCAGCTGCTTACAAGAGACTCAGCTGGAAGCAAAAGGACAAGGCAGAAAATTAGAATCCTAGAATTGTCTGGGTTGGAAGGGAGCTCAGAGCTCCTCAAGTCCAACCCTTGATCCACTCCCCCCGTGGTTCCCAGCCCATGGCACTCAGTGCCACATCCAGGCTCTTTTGAAATAGCTCCAGGGATGGAGAATCCACCCCTTCCCTGGGCAGCCCATTCCAATGCCTGATCCCCCTCTCCAGCAAGAAATTCTTTCTATGTCCAACCTAAACCTCCCCTGGCACAACTTGAGACCATGGCCTCTTGTCTTGCTGAGAGTTGCCTGGGAAAAGAGCCCAACCCCCCCTGGCTCCAACCTCCTTTCAGGGACTTGGAGAGAGTGATTTCCCTTCCTCCCCAGGGAAAATTCTGGGAGACAGAATCCCAGAATTATCCAGCTTGGAAATGACCTCTGAGAGCATCAGCTCCAGCCTTTAATCCACAACCACCCCAGAGCACTCAGTGCCACCTTCAGCCCCTTCTTAAAAACCTCCAGGGATGAAGAATCCACCCCCTCCCTGGGCAGCCCATCCCAATGTCTGATCACCCTCCCTGTAAGGAATTTTTTCCTAATATCCAACCTAATTAAGCCCATGGCCTCTTGTAAGAAGAGCCCAACCCCCCCCTGGCTCCAACCTCCTTTCAGGGACTTGGAGAGAGTGATGAGGTCTCCCCTGAGCCTCCTCTTCTCCAGCCTCAACACCCCCAGCTCCCTCAGCCCTTCCTCACAGCATTTCTGCTGGATCCCTTCCCCAGCCCAGTTGCCTCCTTTGGACCTGCTCCAGCACCTCAAGCTCCTTCCTGAGCTCAGGGGCCCAGAACTGGACACAGGACTCAAGCTCTGGCCTCCCCAGAGCTGAGCACAGGGGCAGAATCCCTTCCCTGGACCTGCTGGCCACGCTCTTCCTCAGCCAGCCCAGGATGCCATTGGCCTTCTTGGCCACCTGGGCACACTGCTGCCTCCTCTTCAGCTTCCTGCCAATCCCAGCTCCCTTTCTGTCCCTCTCTGTCTGGCAAATTCCCTTTATCCTGCCCCAAACCAGGACAGGGCTGGAGCCCAACCCCATGGGGTGTTTGGGATCATGGAACAAGGGGTGGGGGTGAGGATTGGCTCTAAAATTCATCAAGGTGAAGCCCACTCCTCTTGGAATGGTCTTAATCCAGCTGAAACTTCCATGGAATTCCTTGCCTGAGGTATCAAAGGAAAATCACTGGATCTGGATGGGACATCAGGGTGTCCAGGGAGGGCTGTGACACCACAGCTCAGAGCTGGGAGAGGACAAAGGGGGAGGAGATCCCTGCTGCTGGAGCCCTTCCCATGGGAATCCTCATCCTCTGCACCCCCCTCTGCCCCTCCCTGCACCCCAGGGATGTGCCAGGAGCTCCAGGGAATCACAAACTGGGGAATCAGTCAGCTTTTGGGGTTGGGCTCAATATTGGGGCTGGATTTGATGAGCTTTTGGGATTGGACTCAATAATCTTTTGGGGTTGGAGTCCATGAGCTTTTGGGGTGGGGCTCCGTGATATTTTGGGGTTGGACTCAATAAGCTTCTGGGGTTGGGCTCAATGAGCTTTTGGGATTGGAATCAAAGAGGTTTTGGGGTTGGAATCAATGAGCTTTTGGGGGTGGACTCAATAATTTTTGGGGGTTGGAATCAATGAGTTTTTGGGGTTGGAATCAATATTGGGGCTGGACTTGATGAGCTTTTGGGATTGGACTCAGTAATCTTTTGGGGTTGGACTTGATGAGCTTTGGGGTAGCACTTGATGACCTTTTGGGGTTGGAATCAATGATCTCTTGGGGTTGGGCTCAATGATCTTTTGGGATTGGACTCACTGGGATTAGACTCTATGAGCTTTTGGGGTTGAGCTCAATGAGCTTTTGGGGTTGGACTCCATGATATTTTGGGGTTGGAATCAATAATCTTCTGGGGCTGGACTCAATATTGGGGCTGGACTTGATGATCTTTTGGGATTGGACTCAGTGATCTTTTGGGGTTGGACTCAACGAGTTTTTGGGGTTGGACTTACTGAGTTTTTGGGGTTGAACTTGATAATCTTTTGGGGTTGGAGTCAATGAGTTTTTGGGGTTGGACTCCATGAGCTTTTGGGGTTGGACTCAGTGAGCTTTTGTAATCCAACCTCTAATTTTTGGGGCTTGGGTTCAATAATTTTTTGGGGTTGGACTGTATGAGCTTTTGGGATTGGACTCAATAATCTTTTGGGGTTGGACTTGATGAGCTTTGGGGTAGCACTTGATGATCTTTTGGGGTTGGACTCCATGAGCTTTTGGGGTTGGAATTGGTGAGTTTTTGGGGTTGGACTCAATAATCTTTTGTGATTGAGCTCAATGAACTTTTAACTTGGACTCCATGAGCTTTTGGGGTTGGATTCAATAATTTTGGGGGCTTGGACTCAATATTGGGGCTGGACTTGATGAGCTTTTGGGATTGGACTCAATTATCTTTTGGGGTTGGACTTGATGAGCTTTGGGGTAGCACTTGATCTTTTGGGGCTGGAATCAATAATCTCTTGGGGTTGGGCTCAGTGAGCTCTTGGGATTGGACTCAATGAGCTTTTGAGGTTGAGCTCAATAATCTTTTGGGGTTGGATTCCATGATATTTTGGGGTTGAAATCAATAATCTTTTGGGGCTGGAGTCCATGAGCTTTTGGGGTTGGACTCCATGACCTTTGGAGCTTGGACTCAATAATCTTTTGGGGTTGGGCTCAATGAGCTTTTGGGGTTGGAATCGAAGAGGTTTTGGGGTTGGATTCCACGAGCCTTTGGGGTTGGAGTCAATGAAATTTTGGGGCTGGACTCCATGAGCTTTTGGGGTTGGACTCAATATTGGGACTGGACTTGATGAGCTTTTGGGGTTGGAATTGGTGACTTTTTGGGATTGGGCTCAATGAACTTCTTAGTTGGACTCCATGAGCTTTTGGGGTTGGACTCCATGATCTCCCAAGGTCCCTTCCAACCCGTAACCTTCTGGGATTCCATGTGGAATGCAGGACAGGGCCTGGCAGGGTGGAGCAGGAACCAAATGCAGAAAGTTGGGTCTGCAGCAGAGGTTTCAGTGCAAGCAGAGGAAGAGGAGAGGAAAAGTCCCTCAGGAGCCCTGACAGCTCCCAAGAAAAGGGAAATTTGGGTTAAACTACGAGACAAGGGAGTGGAGAAAAGTCCTGGAGAAAGGAAGGTTTGTGCTGGTGAAGAAAAGGGTGGAAGAGAGAGGAAGGAGCAGGTTGCAAGGGAATGGCTTTTCCCAATCCAACTCCAAAATCCCAGGTTTGGGGACAAAGGACCAAGCAGTGCCAATCTCTCACACCCTGGGCTGCCAGAACCCCCCTGCCCACCTCCTCTGCCACCTGGGAAACACATGCAGGGAATCCCTGTCACTCCATGCTCCCTGCAGCCTTCCCTCTTAAAATGTAGGGAAATACCACAGCCCAGGTTGCTCCAAGCCCCATCCAACCTGGGCTGAGGCACTGCCAGGGATGGGGCAGCCACAGCTTCCTTGGGCACCCTGGGACAGGGGCTCAGCACCCTCACCCCAAACAATTTCTCCCTCCCATCTCCTCTCTTGCAGCTGGAAACCCTTCCCCCTCATCCCATCCCTCCAGGCCCTTGTCCAAAGTCCCTCCTCAGCTTTCCTGGAGCCCCTTCAGGCACTGGAAGCTGCTCCAAGGGCTCCCCAGAACCATCTTCATCATCTTCTCCTTCTTCATCTTCTCCTTCTTCTCCCTTCTCCTCTCCTTCTTCATCTTCTCCTCCTTCTTCTTCTTCTCCCTTCTCCTTCTTCTTCTTCTTCTCCTTCTTCTTCTTCTCCTCCTTCTTCTTCTTGTTCCATCTCCTTCATCTTCTCCTTCTCCTCCTCCTTCTTCTTCTCCTTCTTCTCCTTCTTCTCCTCACTCTTCTCCTCCTTCTCCAGCCTCAACACCCCCAACTCTCTCAACCTGTTCCAGGCTCTCCCCACCCACCCTCAAATTCCAGAATTTCTCCCCCATCTCCAACCTCAGTCTCCCCTTCTCTCCAAGTTTTAACCCATTTCCCTTCTCCTCTCCCTACCCCCCCGTGTCCAAAGCCCTCCCCCAGCTTTCTTGGAGCCCCTTCAGATATTGGAAGGTTGCTCTGAGCTCACCTGGGAGCCTCTTTTTCTCCACCTCTCTCACACTGCTTCATTTTCAAGCCCTGTCAGCATGGACACCACTGACCCGGGACCATTCCCCCTCAGTCGACTGCAGGGTAAGGTCCAACCCCACCTCTGCTACTGCAAAACCAACCAAACAAATAAAACAAACGAAACAATCCACACAAACCATCCAACCAAACCCCATTTCTGTCTCCGTGCCCCGTGGCAGGGCCCAACCCGATCCCACCCCTCAGCCCCTAGCTCTGCCCCCTCAGCTCCCTCACACCTCCCAGTTCGCTTCCCTCAGGGGGGAGCAGGGCCCCTGCCGAGCCCCCGCCGCCCCCTCGCCTCCCCCCCACCATCCAACGGCGTCCAAAGGAGTTGGAAGAGGCCTCGGGAAGGGAACTCATCCCTTCCCATCCCTCCCTCCATCCCCATTCCCGCCCCGCTCTGACATGGCGGCCGCACTCAAAATGGCCGCCGCGTCGGGCAAGCCACACTCAAGATGGCGGCATGATTGACGTGGCCGAGAGCCAATCAGCGTGCGAGGACCTGGGGAGGAGGGCGGGGCTATCGCATAGCGCTGCGCACACACACTCGGGGCCTCCGCGCTGCCGCGTCGCTGCTGTTCCGGGGAGCAGAAGGGACGCGGTGTGTGTCCCCCCCCCCGACTAGGGCCGTACCCCCTGTTTTCTGCGGGAGAACGGGCCCCTGGGACCACCGGGGGCGGGGAGAACCGCAAACTGTGTGCGTGGCTGCGTTCGGGTGCCTCCCGCGGAGGGCGGAACTGAGGAAAAGGAGGTTGTGGTGCCGGGGGGGAACGCTTTGAGTGACGGACGCGGTTCCGTCCCGGGCGTAGTGATGAGCGCGGCGCTGCCGAAGGTACCGCTGGGCCCAGATCGGTTCTGGTGGTACCGGGGCTGGTGCCGGGCCGGGGGAGAGAGGGGAGGGGGCGTGGGGATAGACGGGGCGGATCCGGGATCGGGGGAAGAGGAAGGGGAATGGGTCCGGCTCTGGTACCGGGGGGGAGGACACAGCCCTGGTTCTGGTACCGTGGGAGGGGACACACAGCTCAGGCCCTGGAATATGGGGGGGACACTCTGTTTAATATCTTCATTGATGATTTAGATGAGGGGATTGAGTCCATCAGCAGCAAATTCCCAGGTGACCCCAAGCTGGGGGGAGTGTGGATCAGCTGGAAGGCAGGAGGGCTCTGCAGAGGGACCTGGACAGACTGGAGAGTTGGGCTGATCCCAAGGGGATGAGGTTCAACATTCCAAGTGCCGGGTCCTGCACTTTTGGTGACAACAACCCCAAAAACTGCCCAGCAGAAAAGGCAAGGCCTTTGGCACCGTCTCCCAGAGGATTCTCCTGAAAAAGCTGTCAGGCCACAGCTTGGCCAGGGGCATCTGTGCTGGGTTAGGAACTGGCTGGAGGGCCGGGCCCAGAGAGTGGTGCTGAACGGGGCTGCATCAAAATGGCGGCCGTGGTGTCCCCCAGGGATCAGTGTTGGGCCCAGTGCTGTTTAATATCTTTAGTGAGGATTGAGATGAGGGGATTGAGTCCATCAGCAGCAAATTCCCAGGTGACCCCAAGCTGGGGGGAGTGTGGATCAGCTGGAGCCACACTCAGATCCCAAACTGGAGCCGTTTTCCAGGTGCCCTCAGTTTTTAAGCTGATTTTAAAGATCACAGAGTCACAAAATGGCTGAGGGTGGAAGGGACCTCAGAGCTCCTCTGCTCCAACCTCTCTGCCATGCCCAGGGACACCTCAAGGATGCTCCAAGCTTCATCCAGCCTGGTCCTGAACACCTCCAGGGAGGGGACATCCACAACTTCTCTGGGAAATCTGTCCCAGAGTCTCACCACCTGAGGAATTTCTTCCTAAGAGCCAATCTGAACCTCTTCTCCTTCAGTTTAAATCCATTTCCCCTTGTCCTATCACGGGAAAATCTTAGGAAAATTCCCTCTCCATCCTTCCTGGAGGTTCCTTCAGGGATTGGGGGGCAGCTCTAAGCTCCCCCTGGATTCTCCTCCAGGCTGAACAATCCCAGCTCCCTCAGCCTCAACTCATGGCAGCCCCTGGATCATCTTTGTGGCCTCCTCTGGACTCATCCCAACAAATCTTTGTCCTTGGGGACACCACAACTGGCTCCAATATTTGATTTGAAATCTCACAAGAGCAGAGAACCCCACCAGAGCCATCCTCTTCCTCCCTCCTTCATCCTTTTCCCCTGTGCTGAGGTGACATTCCAGGCAGTGGAGCTGTTGGGAGGGGTTATTCCTCTGTTAATTACTGACACATTCATTAATGGCCCATTAATTGTCCTGATGGCTGCAGCCAGGGAAGTGCTGGTGAAAATTCCCAGAAATTCATAGAATCATAGAATCATAGAATAGGCTGGGTTGGAAGGGACCTCAGAGATCATCGAGTCCAACCCTTGATTAACTACCACTGCAGTCACCAGACCATGGCACTGAGTGCCACATCCAGGCTCTTTTTAAATATCTCCAGGGATGGAGAATCCACCCCTTCCCTGGGCAGCCCATTCCAATGCCTGATCCCCCTCTCCATCAAGAAATTCTTTCTAATGTCCAACCTAAACCTCCCCTGGCACAACTTGAGACCATGGCCTCTTGTCTTGCTGAGAGTTGCCTGGGAAAAGAGCCCAACCCCCCCCTGGCTCCAACCTCCTTTCAGGGACTTGGAGAGAGTGATGAGGTCTCCCCTGAGCCTCCTCTTCTCCAGCCTCAACACCCCCAGCTCCCTCAGCCCTTCCTCACACCATTTCTGCTGGATCCCTTCACCAGCCCAGTTGCCTCCTTTGGACCTGCTCCAGCACCTCAAGCTCCTTCCTGAGCTCAGGGGCCCAGAACTGGACACAGGACTCAAGCTCTGGCCTCCCCAGAGCTGAGCACAGGGGCAGAATCCCTTCCCTGGACCTGCTGGCCACGCTCTTCCTCAGCCAGCCCAGGATGCCATTGGCCTTCTTGGCCACCTGGGCACACTGCTGCCTCCTCTTCAGCTTCCTGGCAATCCCAGCTCCCTTTCTGCCACTCTCTGCCCAGCCTGGAGCTCCCCATGGGCTTCTTGTCTTGAACCTCATCCCCTTGGGATCAGCCCAACTCTCCAGTCTCTCCAGGTCCCTCTGCAGAGCCCTCCTGCCTTCCAGCTGATCCACACTCCCCCCAGCTTGGGGTCACCTGGGAATTTGCTGCTGATGGACTCAATCCCCTCATCTAAATCCTCACTAAAGATATTAAACAGCACTGGGCCCAACACTGATCCCTGGGGGACACCACGGCCGCCATTTTGATGCAGCCCCGTTCAGCTCCACTCTCTGGGCCCGGCCCTCCAGCCAGTTCCTAACCCAGCACAGATGCCCCTGGCCAAGCTGTGGCCTGACAGCTTTTTCAGGAGAATCCTCTGGGAGACGGTGCCAAAGGCCTTGCTGAAGTCCAGGCAGAGCACATCCACAGCCTTCCCCTCATCCCCAGGCAGCCCCCTGATGATAAAGCAGCTCAGGTTGGTCAGACAGGACCAGCCATTCAGTCATTCAGTGCCATTCTCTTTGCATTTTGCTCCTGGCAGGTGCTGAGCTTGAAGAGAGGAGCAGTGCTGAAGAAGGCCCTGGTGCTCAGCAGGTCAGTGCTCTGAAACCAAACCCAGGTAAAAAAAAAAAAAAAAAAAAACAAAAAAACCCAGCACAGGGCATTAAAAACAGCATAAAAAAACCTGGGAGCAATCTGAGCTGGGCCTTCCCTATGGAAACCACTCAGTGCCTTCTGCTCAGAAAACACACAGAGTTTGGTGTGACAAAAAAAAAGTCACTTTTTACCAGGCAAAATCAGTTTTTTAATGGCCAGGTGACTTCCAGCTGATGTCTGGGAGCCGGGAGGGCTGTGGGGGGGGGAGGAAATCTCCTTGCTGAGAGGATTTGGGGGACCTGGGGATCTCCTTCCTTCAAGACCATTGGTGATTTATCTCTTCTTTTGTTTCCTCCAGCTTAGCAACACCCAGAGAAAATCTTCTGTGTGCTGCAGGTGAGGCCTCTGATCACCCCCTGGGAGATTTACTCCAAAATAAATATCACAGCATTTGTGTCTCCCTTCTTTATTTTAATTTTTAGCCATTTTGGGGGCTGGTTAAACAATCTCTTCCACTTCCCTCCCTTTATTCCCAACCCTCTTTCCTTTTTTCCCTCTTTTTGGAGTGTTCTTTGCTGTGTTCATGCCCAGGACCTGGCTCAGACCCCCCCAGCAGCTCCCATTTCACTTTTTTTTGAGCTGCTGGAGTTTGCTGTCAGAATTTAAAGCAGGATTGGAGTTGGGGGGGGAGGCAAAGAGCAACTTAGAGGCTGAAAACTTTGGGATGCTTTTTTTTTTTTTTTTTTTTTTTGCTGTTTCTGAGCTCTGTTTGAGCACAGGGGGGTTCTTGAGGGTTTCACTTCACCCTGGAGAAAGGAAAAGAAATAAAACCACTTTGATTTGGCTTCCAGCACATGAATATTTGAATATTCTGTGTCAGAGGGGACAGATGGAACATTTCATCACCATCCTCTGATCCTGACTCATGGCTTTTTTTTTTTTTAATTATTTAATTTTTAAAATTTTTAAAAAATTTTTAAATTATTCAATTTTTTTTTTTTATTTAATTATTTAATTTTTAATTATTATTTGAGATGGTGGAGTCCCTATCCCTGGGACTATTAAAAGGGTATTTAAAAACCTGGTCCTTAAGGACATTAATTTAGTAATTAAATTCTGGTTTTGGTCACAAGTTGGAGCATGGAGGTCTCTTCCAACCTAAAAAATGTTGGGATTTTGTGTAACTCACCTGGGAAATAAATCACTTTTAACTTATTTTTTAGATTTAACTTTTTTGTTTAACTTGTTTAACTTATTTTAACTTCTTTGTTGCCAGCTCTGAGCTGTTCCTGGGATGTCTGCATGGGGCAGAGAGCAGCCCAGACCTTCCCTCAAAAAAAAAAAAAAAAAAAAAAAAGGACAAATCATTCCCTTCCACCCTCCCTGTGTGATTTTGGGGGTTTTTAAGTGAAGGAAATTTCTTGGCTCTGCTTGGATTTGCAGGGAATGGATTCCTGAGTTGCCAGAGGCACTACAGATCCCATCCTGCTCATGGAATTGGGAGGTACAAATACCTCCTCCCAAAGGAGGTAGGCATAAAAACTCCTATTCTGCTTGTTTCCCATCTTTTTTTTTCTTTTACAGCCTGCTTTAAATGTTAAAAAATAATTATATTAAAAATAATTATTAAAAAATAATTTAAAATAATATTAAAAGTTGAATCGTATTAAAATCATATTAAAAATCATATTAAAAATCATATTAAAAATCATATTAAACTCATATTAAAAATCATACTCAAAATCATATTAAAAATCATATTAAAAATAATTATAATAATAATGTCCTCTTTGCTGCTTTTCTTGCTGGAGAGGGTGGTGTCACCTGAAATACCCACAACACTCTATAAATTCTTTTTAATCCAAGGTTTTTGCACTTTGGGGAGGGAGGAATCTCTTCCCCAGGGCTGGATTTTAA